>NC_052639.1:12692394-12804699 GCF_016161935.1 Mauremys reevesii
TGAGGCTTATAGGTCACTGGATGCAGTGGAAACAGGAGGGCTCTGAGTGTAACCCATAGCCCACCTAAACCATCTGGGGATGTAGCTCAGTGGTAGAGCACATGCTTTGCATGTATGAGGCCCTGGGTTCAATCCCCAGCATCTCCAAGTTCATTTTTTCACCCTGCTGCTTTGCTCATGCCCAGAGGGGATGTGGCCCAGCAGTCTCCCTGCACCAGTTTCAATCCTGCTCAGTAAGGGGCAAGTGCCAATTGCATGGAAGGTCTGGGGGGTGGTTTCTGCTCCTAAGTCACCTTGGTACATTTAAGATTCCCACCTGCTGTGCTGCTTGGGACAAGGGTAGATGAGAAGGGCGAATCCTCCAGCACTGGAGGGAAAGGTCCCATCTGCACAGACTGAGAGGCAAGGAAACACAGGGGCAGTCAGTGCTCAGAGAGGAGAGAGGTCAGTGATTTACACCCACCAGGGGACACTGTCTTTTTGAGGCGAGTGCAGTTTGCTTGGGATGGTGCTGATGATGGATAGAAAAAAGGCTGGAGTCAATGACTGATGAGACCACAGAAGGGGAAGGGGAATGGCAGCCCCACAGAAGGTCCTGGGTGCTCAGATGCCCCAGTTATTGCACCCTGGCCTGTCACAGAGAGAGAAAAGACCCAGCGGGACCCAGCCCCCCTACAGTGATCCCATGGACAAGAACCTGGCTGGGAGTGGGGTGAAGTTCCCTCTGGGCAAAGGGGAGCTGAAATCCCTCAGTGTCCTGGAATTTAAGCAATGGAAGCTTCAAACCCTGCAGGGGTGTGGGCTGAGGTGCATCAGCAGAAGGTTGGGCTGGACAGGGGCGGCAGGTTTGTACAATTTTTGGTGGTGCCCAGAATGGGACCAAGTCCTGCCCCCCCCCCCCACACCTGCCTAAGGCTCTGGGAGGGAGTTTGGGTGAGGGAGGGAGAGGGGCTGGGCTCTGGGAGAGTTTGGGTGCAGGGTCTGGGCTCAGTCAAGGGGTTGTGCTGCAGGAGGGTGTGCAGGGGGCAAGCTCTTGGAGGGAGTTTGGGTGCAGGTGTGGGGTCTGCGTTGGGGTTGGGGGTGCAGGAGAGGGTGAGGGGTGCAGCATTTACCTCGGGCATCTCCCAAAAGCAACCTGCACCCTCCTCTGGCAGCAGCCCTGCCGGGAGGGCCAGGGGTGTCTCTGTGCATGGCTGCCCGCAGACTTCACCCCCGCAGCTCCCATTGCCACAGCTGGCAGAGTTGGCACTCAGGGCGGGGCAGCGTACGGAGACCTCCCCCACACCAGGGACGTGCCAGCCACTCCCGGGAGTGGTGAGCCACATGGAGTGAGGGCGGGCAAGAAACCGCCTTAGTCCCCTTGTGCTGCTGGCGGTGGTGGCGGGGGTCCCTGGGCCCTTTTAAATTGCCCAGGGGTGGCAGGCAGCACTGAGGGGGACACTCCCAAGGGCCTAACGTTGCTTTGCACAATGATAAATCTTGGAACAGGACAGAAATGAAATGGCAGCAGAACCTAAGGAATTAAAAGCCTCCGGATTCTTGTGTGTGCACTGACTCCGACCGAAACTGTAATTTGACTCGCTTTGTGTCTGCGGCTGGTAAAATATCAAGGCAAAATCATTCCAGTGATCGTGACCCTGGGATTGAGGAGGCTTTGGTGTTATTAAAATGTAACTAGAATGTTACACTTGTGTTTTTAAAGGTGGCTTCCCAAGCAATCCCAAGTTGTTCTTCCCACAGCTGGCTGATGGGGGCAGCAGGGGATCTCCCCAATCTGGGGGAATCTCTCTGGGCCCCACTGTTAATTCTCCATCCTTTCTCCCCCTAACCATGGCCCCCCCCCCCCCCCCCCATTATCAGTGTTTTGGAGCAACCCCACCCACCCACCCGTTATGGGATACAGACTCTGTGACAGAGACTGACTGGGGCTCCTCTCTGCATGGCCCCAATGGGGAAGGAAAGAGACTGGAGGGAGGGGGAGAAGACGAGCAGAAGGAGTCAAATGGGGCTAAACCAAAACAGAGGAGATTTTCTTTCTGTCAAAATGTCCTGGAGTCTCATGGCTGAAAAGCCGCATCTTGAGTTAGGTTTGATGCATCAACCTTTCAATTACCAGGCAAAGGTCTGAATCACAGAGACTGATAACTGCCTGCTTCCCAGCTTTGCCTAAGAGGCACCTGCAGTGGTGCAACTGGTGAGCGCAGAGGGGGCTACTGCTGGGATTATGAATTCAAGCCTTATTTAGAGCACTGGTTTTTATTACCTGTGTAGTTTCCCCAACTTGCTTTGCTTAATTTGCATGGAAAGTGCCCTACTAGGAAAAGGAGAGTAAGTTCTAAAATGTGGCAGTAGGTGCATAGCTTGGAAACATCCCCCCTGTGCTGCCATTAGTTCCAGTAGATTGTTCACTGGCAGCCTGAATTGATTTCTTTGCTGCTGTGAAAGCTGCCATGAAAAGTCTCTGGTCACCAGAGCTCCCTGCTTCTTCCAGCACATCTCTGGCTCCTTCCCTGCCCCAGTCACTGCTGTAGGAGGGTCCTATAAACACTGAGCCTAAAACTTTTCCAAGCCTTCTTAGCGCAGTTGGCAGCGTGTCAGTCTCATAATCTGAAGGTCCTGAGTTCAAGCCTCAGAGAAGGCAATGGCTTTTGCTCCCTGCTTCAGATTTTCTACAGGAAATCAGAGAAAAGAAACTAGAGGAAAGTGGTTTCTAGACACCCTCCCACCCATCTCACACACACACACACACACACAGACTTTTCTAGGGCATTTTCTTTCCTTCTCTATGGACCTTGTATTTTTCACAGAGCAAAATAAAACAAAACATGCAAGCCCAAGCCTAATACAGTATGAAACTCAATACAGATCAAATCTCACCCTCAGAGATCTTCCAATAAGCTTCTTTTGCAGACTAGACTTATTTTATGTCTGGGCCCAATCTTTTCACCTCGTATAGTCCGTGTTCCAGCTCAGGTGGTAGCTAGGGGATGTCTCATGACTGCAGCCATGTTTGTTCAGTTCCACCCCTTATACAGCTTTGGTACAAGGCAGGAATTCTTGTCTCTCTTGGGGAAGAGCCCCAGGTTTAAGATGGATTCCTGTACCAGGTGACATGGTCACATGTCCTGTGAGACCCCAAGCCTTCATTCTTCCTGGCCTGACTCACAGATGGTGCAGGACAGAGCCATCTCCAGTCAATTGTCCTGGTTGATCGGAGCCATCAAGAGTCCAAACCACTATTAATGGCCCACACTTTGCATCATTACAACAGGACCTCAGAGTTATAGTTCATATTTCTAGTTTCAGATACAGGAATGATCGGTTCATACAAATAGGATGAACACACACAGTAGATTATAAGCTGTGTAATGATACCTTACAAGAGAACTTTTGCATGAAGAATGTTCCAGTTACATTATATTCACACTCATTAGCATATTTTCATAAAATCCTATGGAGTGCAACGTCACAGCAGGGAAAGGGTTTTACTGCAGCACCTGGGAGCAGTTGAGTTTCATGTTCAGGCTGTGGTATGAGTTCCTCCAGGTTTCTTGTAAGCCTTCTTACAGGACCTTCGCGGGTGCTCGATACAGGAATGGCCCTGACACGATAAAGTGATGGGGATTGCATTTTCCTTTTTTATTTCTGTATTTCCAATGACATTTCTGTTTGTGATTTCATTTTGCTTTGTATAACTGTGTTTTCTCCTGGATTTGATATTTAACTGAAAAAAGAATAAGACCTCAGGGCGCCGGATGGAGGAGCAGGCTGGGGCTAGGACTGCTAAGAGAGTGAGAGTAGCAGGTTTTCTGTATTGTTTCCTGCCTTCATTTTCATGACTAGTTTCTCTTCTTCATGAAATTTGCTTCATTTATGTGTAAGCCTGGCTAGCTCAGCTGGCAGAGCATCAGACTTTTAATCTGAGAGTCCAGGGTTCAAGTTCCTGGTCAGGTAAAAAGGGAACAGTTCCCCACAGAAGGAAAGAAGGCATCTCTCCAAGTTGTTATTTGACATCACCTTTTCCCCCAGGACTTGTTCTTTCCTAGGAAGGGCCATGTACTGCCTGGGACTGAAGGGGCAACTTCCTCACATGCCCACTGGCCTCTCAGTCTGGTTTAAGAAAGGCCTCTGGGAGCTGCAGCAAACTGCTGCAGGCCAACTTGGTGAGTAAAGGCAGGGCTGCCCCCACAGGGTCATCCACACCAGAGCTCAGCAGAGGTCTGGGGGTTCCCTATTGGTCCCATGGTGTAAGGGCAGCACTCGGGACTTTGAATCCTGCAATCTGAGCTGAAGTCTCGATGGGATCTGAGGACAATTCCTGTGCCACAAACCCTGCTGGGTCTTCCAAGGCTCGATCTTGCTTTCTCAAAGGCCATGAAAGCCTGTCTTTTACCCGCTAGCTGTTGTGACTTGAGCACAAGAGGGGACGTTTGATCCAGAAGCCTGGCCGTGCCTGGAGTCCTGTAGGTAGGGATGCGAGCTCCATTTCCTCTGAGTCCTGAAGCTGGGCTGCAGGCTGGCCTAGGAGGCAGCCCTATTGGTTGACCTACTGGCCCAAAGTCACTTGGGCGGTGTTGGTGTTCCCCAGGGATGCTGAAGGGCCTAAGGGAGGGAGGCTCAATACTCCCTATCAGTCAGGGCGGAAGAGGAGGGCAGCAAGAGTTTGCAGGTTGATGGCTGGGCCTTCTAGCGTTCGGTTGGGGACGAGGTGGGGAACGCGAACTGGGAGAAATGGTTGCTGGCCTGTGAGGAATGGCTCAGCCGGTGGCGTAAGGGGACCTTGTCATTAACCTCAGCCATGTGTTTCCCCCTGCTCCACGAATGCTGCTGAGACCGAACACGATGACCTTCCACTTCTTGTGGGGCCATAGGACGTCCCTACCTAGTCAGGAGAAGTGCGGCTTTTCTGCTGTATTAGAAATGGTGGTTGGGCCTGGTGGGCTTTGAAGCCTTGTACGGCTCTACTTTTTTGTTTTTCAATTTTCAGTGGGTGGCTGAGCTGGAGGGCAGGTCAGGCCCGAGGAGAATGACGGGACAACCATAAAGAACCCAACTGACTCTTCCGATATGGCCGTATTTTTTTTACCCCACTGGGTGCAGCACCAGGTATGGGATGGCCAATAGTGGCGGAAGGGGGAGGAGATTAGGAAGGCCCCCGCCCCCCCGTGTTCTTCTATTCCCACCTTACATCCTACAGGATTTTCAGTGGGTGGCTAGGTGGAAGGTGCTTCCAGGATGGCTTCATCCGCAACAGTGGCCACCCTCACAGCAGCGGCAGCCACAGCAGCGAGCCCCCCCCCTTCGGCTCAGTCTGAACAGAGGTCAATGTACCACTGGGTGAGACAGGCCAATTTTAGGGAGCTTCCTCTGAAGGTGAGCAACTGTCTCCAGAACTTACTGACAGGATCTTTAAAGTATTTGCAAATGTGCATGGCCGGCATGTGCAGAGCAAAGGCGGCCCGGGGCACTGTGTCAGGCTCTGGCACCGCTCGAGACAATGGACCATCTTCAGCCACCAGGCGACCCAGGATCTAAGGCAGGAATGGGGTGAGGAAGCAAGTCAAGCTGAGCAAGGCAGGCAAAATTCATCTCGCCTTCGTGGGCGCTTGCAATGATACTTTTTGTGTGCCAGGACTGACAAAACATCCCAGACAGAGAAGCAGCAGGCCAAAAAGCAGCAGGGGTATTCTATCTGCTATCCAAGATCCATAAACGTAGAAATCCTGGATGCCCCATCATTTCAGGCAATGGCACCCTGACAGCAGGATTGTCTGGCTGTGTAGACTCCCTCTCAGGCCCTACGCTACCAGCACTCCCAGCTATCTTCGAGACACCACTGACTTCCTGAGGAAACTACAATCCATTGGTGATCTTCCAGAAAACACCATCCTGGCCACTATGGATGTGGAAGGCCTCTACACCAACGTTCCACACAAAGATGGACTACAAGCCGTCAGGAACAGTATCCCTGATAATGTCACGGCAAACCTGGTGGCTGAACTTTGTGACTTTGTCCTCACCCACAACTATTCCAGATTTGGGGACAATGTATACCTTCAAGTCAGCGGCACTGCTATGGGTACCCGCATGGCCCCACAGTATGCCCACATTTTTATGGCTGACTTAGAACAACGCTTCCTCAGCTTTCATCCTCTAATGCCCCTACTCTACTTGCGCTACACTGATGACATCTTCATCATCTGGACCCATGAAAAAGAAAACCTTTGAGGAATTCCACCATGATTTCAACAATTTCCATCCCACCATCAACCTCAGCCTGGACCAGTCCACACAAGAGATCCACTTCCTGGACACTACTGTGCTAATAAGCGATGGTCACATAAACACCACCCTATACCAGAAACATATTGACTGCTATGCTTACCTACATGCCTCCAGCTTTCATCCAGACCACACCACACAATCCATTGTCTACAGCCAAGCTCTAAAATACAACTACATATGCTCCAACCCCTCAGAAAGAGACAAACACCTACAAGATCTCTATCGAGCATTCTTACAAGTACATTACCCACCTGCTGAAATGAAGAAACAGATTGACAGAGCCAGAAGAGTACCCAGAAGTCACCTACTACAGGACAGGCCCAACAAAGAAAGTAACAGAACCCCACTAGCCGTCACCTTCAGCCCCCCAACAAAAACCTCTCCAGCGCATCTACAACCTATCCTGAAGGACAATGCCTCACTCACAGATCTTGGGACACAGGCCTGTCCTTGCTTACAGACAGCCCCCCAACCCGCAGCAAATACTTACCAGCAAGCAAACAGCAGAAACACTAACCCAGGAACCTATCCTTGCAACAAAGCCAACTCTGTCCACATATCTATTCAGGGACATCATCATAGGACCTAATCACATCAGCCACACTATCAGAGGCTCGTTCACCTGCACATCTACCAAAGTGATATATGTTATTATGTGCCAGCAATGCCCTCCACCATGTATATTGGCCAAACCAGACAGTCTCTACGTAAAACAATAAATGGACACAAATCACATGTCAAGAATTATAACATTCAAAACCAGTCGGAGAACACTTCAATCTCCTGGTCACGCATTTACAGACCTAAAAGTTGCAATATTACAGCAAATAACCTTCAAAAACAGACTCTCATGAGAGACTGCTGAAGTGGAATTAATTTGCAAAGTGGACACCATTAAATTAGGCTTGAATAAAGACTGGGAGTGGATGGGTCATTACACAAAGTCAAACTATTTCCTCTTGTTTATTTGTCCCCCTACTGTTACTCACATCTTCTTGTCAACTGTTGGAAATGTGCCATCCTGATTATCACTACAAAAGGTTTTTTTCTCCTGCTGATAATAGCTCACCTTAACTGCTCACTCGTTATAGTGTGTATGGCAACACCCATTTTTTTTCATGTTCTCTGTATATATATATATCTTCCTGCTGTATTTCCACTGCATGCATCCGATGAAGTGGGTTTTAGCCCAGCAAAGCTTATGCTCAAATAAATTTGTTAGTCTCTAAGGTGCCACAAGTACTCCTCTTTCTTTTTGCAGATAAATGAATGGAGGTTAAGTCCATGAATGGCTATTAGCCAGGATGGGTAAGGAATGGTGTCCCTAGCCTCTGTTTGTCAGAGGGTGGAGATGGATGGTAGGAGAGAAATCACTTGATCATTACCTGTTCAGTCCCTCTGGGGCACCTGGCATTGGCCACTGTTGGCAGATAGGATGCGGGGTTGATGGACCTTTGGTCTGACCCAGTATGGCCATTCTTATGTACTTATGAAGGAGGGGCAAAGACTTTTGACAGAGTTTCTGCAGTGTAGTGGTTATCACGTTTACCTAACATGCAAAAGGTCCCTGGTTCAAAACCAGGCAGAAACACAATGGCTTAATTTTCCAAGCTCCTACTGGCCTATTCCCTGCTGTTGTAGGAGCAGCAGTGATTTCTATGCTCAGAAGGTCTGTTGTACTTCCCTGCTCCCACTTTTGTCTCCTCTCCTCTCTGAATGCCTGTGAAGTGGCTTTTCCTCCCGCTCCCTCCTGGAATGCTCGTGGGATGAATGTTCTGGGTGAAGAGCAGAAGAGCTCCCAGGTAGACAAGGTGTCTGGGACGCTAATTAGGCAGCACTCACACACCCAGAGCATGGACACTGCCCAGGTGGAGTGTGACCAACCAGATGCAGCCAAGTCATCTCTAGTCGCAGGCCATGAGGTGCAGGCCCTGAAAAGGGGGAGGGGCCCTGTGCTCAGGAGAGCCCTCACAAGCTTGTACCTCCAGTGAATGCCCTTTGCCCGGACTGCCTTACCTTGCAGAATCCTGACATCTCCAGTGCTGTGCCTGTCCTGGGAGCGTGAGTATGCAAGTGTGAGTGTGTCACCCTCGCTGCCCCCCGCTTCTTCTTTGAGCTAAGCTGTAAGTATACTAAACGAGCTGCTTTCTGCCAAACACTGGAGGGTCATTAGCTTACAAGCTGGCCCAATATTGGGTAAAACCTCTCATAAACTCAACCCCTGCCTGTCAGAGGGTGGTGAAATGAGCTGGGACAAAGCCTTGGCATCAGCAGGGGAAAGCTAGAGGATCTTGGCCAGGCACCTTTTGAAGACTTGTGGTTTGGTCTCCTCTGCCCTGGGAGGTTGGCCTATGGCGGCCGGCTCTTCCTGCTGCCTCCTCTGTGTGACTTGCCAAAGGAGGGAGTGAGGCAGCAATGGGGCAAAAGAGGAAAGTCAAGCTGAGGAAGGCAGGGCAGAAGCTAAGCGCCTCAGTGCGGCTAAGTGGGGTTAGTAGAGCACCACCAGTCGTTCTGCAAAGCCTGGGAGGTGCGGTTGGCTGCTGGGAGGCAGAATCCTGTGCCTGCCTCTTGGCTTCCCAGGGGTGGCTACTTGCAGCCCAGGAGAAGGACGATGGTTCTGGGTGAAAGGAAGAGAAGCAAAGCTCTGGCAGGAAATTTGGGTGCGGGGTGCTGGCTCTGCGCTGGGGGAGGGGGTTGGAGTGCAGGAGGGGTGGCGCTTACCCCGGGCACTGCAGCTCCCAAAGTGACCGGTACACACAACCCTCCGGCAGCAGGTCCTAGGTGGGCCATGCCAGGGGTCTCAGGTGCCGCTGCCTGCAGGCACTGCCCCCAGAGCTCCCATTGGCTGCAGTTCCTGGCCAATGGGCGCTGCGGAGTTGGTACTCGGGGCAGAGGCTAACAGGGGAGTTTGGAGGGGGAGGCGGAAGGGGGTGGCACCGTGTCCCCTGTGCTCACCAGGTAAGAACACCAAGCGAGGCCGAGACAGCAGCAGCCATGAGCCAAGCAGCAGAGGACACACCGAGGATGAGAGCATGCAGCAGCTGCGGTATGTACCTGGTCCTAGCAGGGGACCCAGAACAGTACTATGTATGCATGAAGTGTCGCCTAATAGAGCTGCTGGAGGAAAAGATCCAGGGCCTAGAGCTGCAGGTGGAAACCCTGATAGAGAATAGACGGGGGTTTGAGAGGCTGATGGAGCAATGGCAAGCAGTAACTGAAGGGGAACGCCCAGGGGCACAGGGGGGAGCAGGGGCTGAGGCCAAGGAAGGGGGACCACCAGAGGAGGAAGATGGGCGGTGGAAGCATGTGACCGTGAGAAGCAGGCCAAGGAAAAGGAGAGCCAGTGAGGGGGAAATTGAGCTAAGGAACAGGTTTGAAGGTTTGGAGAATGAGGAAGGGGTACAGCAAGTGGTAGCTGACAGTGGGAGGCCTAAGAAAAAGAGGCGAGCGGCCAGTCCCATAGAAAAAGGGGAGGAGTCAATGGAAGTAGCACCAAGTTTGGGCCCAGGGAGGATACAGGATGGCTTAAGGGGAACCACAAGGGATGATAGGAATGGAAGGAGCTTGCAACCAGGGGGAACGGGGGATAGGTTAGAGGACCGTGCTGTCCCCAGGCGAAGGCAGGTCTACGTGATTGGGGATTCCATACTGCGAAGGTTGGACAGGCCTGTGACCAGGGCCGATCCGGAGAACAGAAGGGTGTGCTGTCTACCGGGTGCTAAAATACGGGATGTGGACCTGAGGTTGAAAAGGATCCTAAGAGGAGCGGGTAAGAACCCTTTGATCATCCTTCATGTAGGAACGAATGACACAGCTAGATTCTCGCCAGAGAGGATCAAGGAGACTATGCCAGGTTGGGTAAGACGCTCAAGGAAATTGAGGCTCAGGTGATCTTCAGTGGGATTCTACCTGTCCCTAGGGAAGGGCGGCAAAGGGGTGAGAGGATCGTGACGATTAATAGTTGGCTGAGGGAGTGGTGTTACAAGGAGGGCTTTGGGATGTATGGGCACTGGGAGGCTTTTGGGGACAGACAACTGTTCTCAAGGGATGGGCTCCACCTAAGTAGGGAAGGAAGTAGACTTCTAGGAGGGAGGCTGGCTCATCTGATTAAAAGAGCTTTAAACTAGACACTGGGGGGAGACGGTCGGGAGAGGTCCTAGTGCTCCACGCCAAATTTTCACATTGGGAGGAGGACAACAAGATAACAACAGATATAGCCAGAGGGGGGCGGTTACGTGTAAGTAAGAGGGGGGGGGACAGATACTAGATCTACAAGTCCTACTGGTAGTACTGGGTACCTACCGAGTTGGGGGAAAAGAGTGAGAGGAGCCCAACAGGAAAATTAGGATGTTTGTTCACCAATGCGAGAAGCTTAGGTAACAAAATGGAGGAACTGGAGCTCCTGGTCCGGGAATTGAAACCGGATATCGTAGGAATAACAGAAACATGGTGGAACGGTAGCCATGACTGGAGTACAGGTATGGAAGGTTATGTGCTGTTTAGGAAAGACCGATGCAAAGGTAAAGGTGGGGGAGTAGCACTGTATATCAATAATGAGGTGAAATGTAATGAGATAACTAGCACTGCAATGGACAATACAGAGTCTGTTTGGGCAATGGTCACATTGGGGAAGAAAACTACCAGAGCCTCACCCGGGATAGTGATTGGGGTGTGCTATAGACCGCCAGGATCTAGCTTAGAGATGGATAGAGAGCTCTTTAATGTTTTTAAGGAGGTAAACACTAATAGGAACTGCTTGATCATGGGGGACTTTAACTTCCCGGATATAGATTGGGAAACAAATGCTAGTAATAATAATAGGGCTCAGCTTTTCCTAGACGTGATAGCTAATGAATTCCTTCATCAAGTGGTTGCTGAACCGACGAGGGGGGATGCCATTTTAGATTTGATTTTGGTGAGTAACGAGGACCTTGTTGAGGACATTGTTGTAGGGGACAACCTTGGCTCGAGTGATCATGAGCTAATTTGTTTCCAAATAAATGGGAGGATAATCAATAGTGCATCTGAGACTAGGGTGTATGATTTCAAAAGGGCTAATTTTACTAAATTAAGGCGACTAGTTAGGGAAGTGGACTGGGCTAACATATTTAGGGATCTAAGGGCAGATGACGCCTGGGGTTACTTCAGGTTGAAGTTGCAGGAGTTGTCAGAGGCATGTATCCCGAGAAGGGGGAAACGGCTCGTAGGTAGCAGTTTTAGACCGAGCTGGATGAGCAAGCGTCTTAGAGGGGTCATTAAGAAAAAACAGAAAGCGTACCAGGAGTGGAAAATGGGAGGGATCAGCAAGGAAACCTACCTTATTGAGGTCAGAGGGTGCAGGGAAGCTGTGAGAAAGGCAAAGCGACGAGTGGAGATGGACCTAGCGAAGGGGATTAAAACCAATAGCAAACGGTTTTTTAGCCATATAAATAGGAAGAAAACCAAGAAAGAAGAAGTGGGACCGCTTAAAACTTTAAACGGAGTGGAGATTAGGGATAATCTTGGAATGGCACAATATCTGAACGAATACTTTGCCTCGGTCTTTAATGAGGCTAATGAAGGGCTAAGGAATAGTGATAGAGGGACCGATGGGAATGAAGATATGGGGGTAGACATTACGGTATCTGAGGTAGAAGCCAAACTTGAACAGCTTAACGGAAGCAAATCAGGGGGCCCGGATAATCTTCATCCTAGAATATTAAGGGAATTGGCGAGGGATATTGCTAGCCCGTTAGCGATAATCTTTAATAAATCCCTAAATTCGGGGATTGTACCGACTGACTGGAGATTAGCTAATGTAGTTCCTATATTCAAGAAGGGGAAAAAAAGTGACCCGGGGAATTATAGGCCTGTTAGTCTAACATCTGTAGTATGCAAAATCATGGAAAAAATCTTAAAAGAGAGAGTGGTTCCGGAGCATGAGGCCGATGGCAACTGGGATAGATTACAGCATGGATTTACGAAAGGTAGATCGTGCCAAACCAACTTGATCTCCTTCTTTGAGAAAGTAACAGATTTTTTAGACAAGGGAAATGCGGTGGATCTAATATATCTGGATTTCAGTAAGGCGTTTGATACAGTACCGCATGAAGAATTACTGGTTAAATTGGAAAAGATGGGGATCGAAATGAAAATCCAGAGGTGGATAAGGAGCTGGTTAAAGGGGAGACTGCAGAGGGTAGTATTGAAGGGGGAACTGTCCGGTTGGAGGGGGGTTACCAGTGGAGTTCCTCAAGGCTCGGTTTTGGGTCCGATTTTATTCAATCTATTTATTGCTGACCTGGGAACCAAGAGTAGGAGTGGGCTGATAAAGTTTGCGGATGACACCAAGTTGGGGGGTATTGCCAATTCGGAAGAGGATCAGGATATTCTCCAGGGAGATTTAGATGACCTTGTAAACTGGAGTATTAGTAACAGGATGAAATTCAATAGTGAGAAGTGTAAGGTTATGCATTTAGGGATGTCTAACAAGAACTTTAGTTATAAGCTGGGGACACACCAGTTGGAAGTAACGGAGGAGGAGAAGGACCTAGGAGTCCTGGTTGATCGCAGGATGACTATGAGTAGGCAATGTGATGTGGTTGCTAAAAAGCTAATGCGGTCTTGGGTTGCATTAGGCGAGGTATTTCTAGTAGGGATAAGGAGGTGCTAGTCCCGTTATATAAGGCGTTGGTGAGACCTCATTTGGAGTATTGTGTGCAGTTTTGGTCTCCCATGTTTAAGAAGGATGAATTCAAACTAGAACGGGTACAAAGAAGGGCCACTAGAATGATCCGAGGAATGGAAGGCCTTTCGTATGAAAGGAGACTTGAGGAGCTCGGTTTGTTTTCCTTAACCAAAAGAAGGATAAGAGGAGATATGATTACACTCTTTAAATATATCAGAGGGATAAATACCAGGGAAGGAGAAGAATTATTTCAGCTCAGTGCTAATGTGGACACGAGGACAAACGGATATAAACTGTCAGTCAGGAAATTCAGGCTTGAAATTAGACGAAGGTTTCTAACCATCAGGGGAGTGCAATACTGGAACAGCCTACCGAGGGAAACAGTGGGGGCGAAGGACCTCCATGACTTTAAGATTAAGCTAGATAAGTTTATGGAGGGGATGGTATGATAGGATAACGGGCTTAGTCAATAGGTCAATTAAGTGCCACACTGGTAAATAGTACAATGGGTCAATGGTATGATATAACCTTTTCCAGAGGGTTTGGCTTGAGAGTCTTGCCCGCATTCTCGTTGTTCAGCTGACCGCCATATTTGGGGTCGGGAAGGAATTTTCCTCCAGGGAAGATTGGCAATGGCCCTGGAGGTTTTTCGCCTTCCTCCGAAGCATGGGGCAGGGGTCGCTTGCTAAGGAGTGGGTGGATCGGCTTATGTGGCCTGCATCTTGCAGGAGGTCAGACTAGATGATCATAATGGTCCCTTCTGATCTTGAATTTACATTCTATGATTCTATGAATGGAGACACTCCCACCCCAGGATGCTGGGACATGCCGGCCATTTCGGGGAGTGGCACGGAGGGACGGAGGCAGAGGGGGCAGGGAGCCACCTCAGTGCTGCTGGCACATCTCTGCACACTGATGGGGGGAGGGGAGCAGAGGGCCTCCATGTGCTGCCTGGGGTAGGGGCAATGAACAGAGCTGCCTCCCCTCCCGGGTCTATTACAGGAGTGGGTGGGTGGTGTCTTTGGCCTGCAAGGTGCAGCAGGTCGGACTAGATGATCACATTGTTCCCTTCTGACCTTAAAGGCTTTGAGTCTAAAAGGGAGAGGGAAGTAAAGATATTTTTTTTTAAATAAACCAAACATTGTAATACCAGATAACTCCAACAGCTCATTGTACAGTCCCACCCCTTTCTTCCTCCACTGTGTGTTGAATGACCTGCAGGACATTGATTCTCTCATTTCATTGATAAACTGATACAACGTGACTGAAATAAAACCAATTCCCAGTAGAGAAAATGTCACTTCCCTGCATTGGCTGGGAATCGAACCCAGGTCAACTGCTTGGAAGGCAGCTATGCTCACCACTATACCACCAATGCATCTGGCAAAAGTGCCACTTATGCTTGCCCAATGAGGCTAGAGCAGCATTGAGGCACTTTTCTGCCTGTTAAAATGTACTGGATTCTCATCACTAAAAACACCTCCATCTTCACTTGGGTTTGAACCATCAGCCTTTCAATTAGCCAGCAAAGCCTTTCAATTAGCCAGCAAAGTTGTTAATCACAGGGTATGTCTACACTATGGGATTATTCCAATTTTACAGAAATTGTTTTTTGGAAACAGATTGTATAAAGTCGAGTGCACGCGGCCACACTAAGCACATTAATTAAGTGGTGTGCGTCCATGTACGAGGCTAGTGTCAATTTCCAGAGTGTTGCATTGTGGGTAGCTATCCCATAGCTATCCCATAGTTCCCGCAGTCTCCCCCGCCCATTGGAATTCCGCGTTGAGATCCCAATGCCTGATGGGGCAAAAACAGTGTCATGGGTGATTCTGGGTAAATGTTGTCACTCAATCCTCCCTCCGTGAAAGAAACGGCAGACAATCATTTCGTGCCCTTTTCCCTGGATTGCCCGGGCAGACGCCATAGCACGGCAACCATGGAGCCCGTTCAGCCTTTTTTCACTGTCACCGTATGTCTACTGGATGGTGCTGACAGACGCGGTACTGCAGCGCTACACGGCAGCATCCCCTTGCCTTTTGCAAGTTAGCAAAGATAGTTACTAGCCATCCCATCCCATCTGCTGCTTTGCAAGTTGACAATGACAGTGACCAGTCATAATGTACTGTCTGCTGCTGTCATGGTGCTCCTGGCCGGCCTCGTGAGGTCGGCCGGGACGCATGGACAAAAATGGGAATGACTCCCCCGGTCATTCCCTTCTTTACGTTTTGTCTAAAGGGAGAGTCAGTCCTGTCTAGACTATCAGACAAGCCTACTAAAGAACCAGAGAGGCAAACAGCCACTCCAGGTCAGAGCCCCAGACATCCCGCAGAAATGATGAGCTGCATGCCATTCTAGGGGGTGCCCTGCAACAACCACACCCATTGCGTCCCTCCTCCCCCACCCCTCCTGGGCTACTGTTGCAGTTATCCCCCCATTTGTGTGATGAAGTAATAAAGAATGCAGGAATTTGAAACAACACTGACTTTATTGCCTCTGCAAGTAGAGCTCAAAGGAGGAGGGGGGGCAGCCTCCAGCTGCTATGATATTCCAGGCAGGACTGAATCTCCATTAGACAAAGCTTAAAGAAGAGAATTACCTGTGAGTCATTCACATTTTGCCAGGTGCTCCCTGGGCGACCTCACCGAGGTCAGCCAGGAGCACTCACGGGATGACGATGACTGATACCAGTCCTACTGTACCGTCTGCCATCTGGAAGGAAGGGAAGGGAAGGGAAGGGATGCTGCTGTGTAGTGCTGCAGCACAACATGTGCCAGCAGAATCCGGTAGACATACGGTGACATTGAAAAAAAGCGAGAAATTATTTTTTCCCTTTGCTTTCACGGGGGAGGGGGGGCAATGACATATACCCTGAACCACCCGTGACAATGTTTTTGACCCTTCAGGCTTTGGGAACTCAGCCAAGAATTCAAATGGTTTTGGAGAGTGCGGGAACTGTGGGATAGCTACAGTCATCAGCCGCCCCTCCTCCATGAGCGTCCATTTCATTCTTTGGCTTTCTGGTACGCTTGTCTCAGCTCCTTAAGTTTCAGCACTGTGTTGAGTCCCTGATGTGGCCTCTCTCCATCATAGCCTGGGAGATTTTTTTCAAATGTTTTGGCATTTCGTCTTTTGGAATGGAGTTCTGATAGAACAGATTCATCTCCCCATACAAAGATCAGCTTCAGTATCTCCCCTACAGTCAATGCTGGAGCTCTTTTTGGATTCTGGGACTGCATGGTCACCTGTGTTGATCGGCGCTCCACGCTGGGCAAACAGGAAATGAAATTCAAAAGTTCATGGGGCTTTTTCTGTTTACCTGGCCAGTGCATCCGAGTTCAGATTGCTGTGCAGAGCGGTCACAATGGTGCACTGTGGGATAGCACCCGGAGGCCAATACCGTTGAATTGTGGCCACATTAACCCTAATCCGACATGGCAATGCCGATTTCAGCGCTACTCCCCTCGTCGGAGAGGAGTACACATACCGGTATTAAGAGACCTTTATATCGATATAAAGGGCTTCGTTGTGTGGATGGGTGCAGGGTTAATGCGATTTAACGCTGCTAAATTCGATATAAACTCATAGTGTTGACCAGGCCAGAGAGAGCAGCAGGTTTCCCATATTGTTTCCCGCTCTTGTTTTCTTGACTAGTTTCTCCTCTGCACCAACTTGCTGTTTTTCTTTATGAGCCTGGCTAGCTCAGTGGGCAGAGCATCAAACTTTTAATCTGAGGGTCCAGGGTTCAAGTCCCTGGTCAGGTGATAAACTACTCCCCAAGATCTTATACTGTCTTGCTGGAGTCCTCTTTGATGTTACTTTTTCTCTTCAGGATTTTCCCTTTCCTCAGAAGGGCCTTTTTGTGTGTGGTTTGAAGGGGCAACTTCCTGACAGCCCCTCTGTCCTTGCAGCCTGGAGGAATAAAGGCCTCTGGGCATAGAGCATGTTCCTCCCCTGCACACACACACACACACACACACACACACACAAACAGAATATCCCTAAGGAATTAGAATCACCTGCTGCCTTCCTCTGTCCTGCTGGATCCCCAAATGAAGATGCTCTTCAGCCTAAACCCATGTCGCCTCTTTTCCCAGTGCCCCTCAGACCCAACCCTCAGTCCCTCCTATGCTCACTGCTCCTCACTCCCAACCCGAGCCTGCTCCTCTTCACCCTTCTCCTCTGTCCCAACCCACAGGCCCCTTCTCCTCATGCTGCTCCTCAATCCCAATCCACGGCTCCCTCCTTCCCTCCAGCAGCAGGTGCTTCAGACCCGCTCAGGAAGATTTTATTGCAAGGTTTTGTGTATGAGTCTGCATGTGGATTTTACAGTGTGTTGGAAATAGGTTGGGTTGCTTGCCGAAATGATCACTTGTGGTTGGTGCTGGACTCCCAGTCTCCATGTTATTGGGGGCAGGAGAAATAAAGGGTTGTTATCCTTGTTGTGTGAATCGAGGGCAGCACAACTGTGCTTGGCAGACCCGATTGAGGGACTCACCCTCAATTCAATAGCACTTGCTAGGCAGGGGACAGGGGTTCCAAAGCTGAGTGGGCTGGGGTCTGGGTCCCAATGCTAAAATTTAGGTGTCAGACCAACTTTAGGACAGGGTGGCTGTAGAGGGATGAGTGAGTCCCTAGACAACATAGTGAGTATGGAGCCTTCTTATATTCCCCCCTTTTCCACCCAGGATGGCAGGTGAACTGTACAGAGGCACCTCTGGGCTTGCTCTGACTAAGGACAACAGCTGTGAGTGGGGTGCAGAGCGGGGATGGCTCATGTTAAAGGACTTTTGGTTGCTGGACTTACGAACCGTAGGGAGAAGGACACTGCCCAGCTTATCTGGGGGGTGGGTCTTTCCCTTGTGGTTTATGTTTATGTGTTGGGGCTGCTGACATGACTTCTACTAACCTTGGGCTTACATTGCAGTGTAGACATACCCTGAGAGGGCATCTAGACTGTGATAAAATCCCGCTGGCCCGGCTGGCCTGGATGATCTGATTTGGGCTCCTGGGGCTCAGGTTGTGGAGCTAAAAACTACAGCGTAGACATCTGGGCTCAGACTGGAGCCCAGGCTCGGAGACCCTCACCCCTCATGGGGTCTTGGAGGCTGGGCTGAAGCCCAAGTGTCTACGCTGAATCAACTGACCCAGGGTTTGAGAATAGTGACTTGGGTGTGTTAATGGCAGTATAGACATAATGCTGGGCTATGTCCACACTGCAATGAAACACCCAGCGCTGTCCCGTGCCAGTGCAGGCTCCCAGGCTACGGCCATGGGGTGGTAAATTTGCAGCGTAGACCTCTCGGCTCAGGCTCAATACCGGGCTCTGGGAGCCCTCAAGGTTGGGAGGGAGTTTAGCAAGCAAACAAGGTAAAATGGCAGTGGAGTATTAGCCTGGACTCAATGGCATTTCTCCATTGGTCTGTCTGCTTTGGGGCAGAGACAATAACACGTCCTGCTGCATTCGTTATTTCAAAGGGCAGTTTAGGATTTTCATCCTCACACACGGTGCACAAAGCAGGACTCAACCCTCGGTGCAAACTAAACAAGCTGCCCACAGGTTCTGCCAGCCACAATGAGCCATTCAGTGTGAGAGCCCAGACCTGCCCCTGTCCCAGAGGAAGCAGGATCATCTGTGACAGGCTGGAACACTGACCTATCAGCTCTTAACTCCCAAATTTTCAGTAAGTCTGTTATCAGTGCCTGTGAGTATAATTTAAACAACTATACTGGGCTGGACCAAAGAGCTCTGTGTTTTGTCTTCCCACAGTAGCCAATACCAGGTTGCCCAAGAGTTAGTCAATAAGGCACCACTGGGAATTGAACCCAGGATTTCCTGTTTACAAGACAGGTGCTTTAGCCAGCTAAGCCATGGTGCCTGCCTGTGGCAATAGCACAGTGTCTGCCCACACCTGACTCCCTGCCATCCCCACTGGGGCCTGACAAGCTTTGCTTGTGTTTGGATTCTGCAAAGCAGAGGAGCAGGTGACGTTTTCCTTGCAAGGTAGGTGTGTGTGTGTGTGTGTGTGTGTGTGTGTGTGTGTGTGTGTGTGTGTGTGTGTGTGTGTGTGTGTGAGAGAGAGAGAGAGAGAGAGAGAGAGAGAATCTTTGGCCAGGTCTGCACTACAAGGTTACTTCAGCATCATTATATTGCTCAGATGCGTGAAAAACACACAACGCTCCCTCGGTCAGCAGCTTGTGGCTGGTGCACACACTGCAATGCCACGTCTGGCGACAAAATTGCCCTGTTTTGGTGACAAAATAAAACCACCTCGACGAGAGGCCTAGTGCTTTTTGCAGCAAACTTAAAGTGACAAATGTCAGTGTAAATGCTGCTGGTCATTATATCACCATAACTGGCCTCCACCAGTATCCCTCCATGCCTGCCGTGAACTCACCTGCCCTGCATTCCTGCTACAGAGGCTGGGTACCTCCCCTTTCATAGCTCCAGAAAGTTCTGACAGCTGAGCCGCTATCTACACCGGGATTAGCTTGATAGAACTGCATTGCCAGCCTAAGTCATGTAATTACACCAACCTAATTTTGTAGTGTAGACCTGTCCAAAGAATCACACACACACCTTGGGAGCAAAACTTCATCTGCTCCTCTGCTTTATAGAATCCAAACACGAACAACACTTCTCAGGGCCCAGTGGGGATTGGCAGAGAGTCAGGTGTGGGCCATCTTTATCCCAGGAGAGATGGACTCTAAGGGTACGTCTCCATTGCAATGTAAGCCCAGGTGTGGCACGCTGTGCTCAGAGCAGCACCCTGCAAGCCCCATATTCACCACTCTCATATAATGATGAGATGGTTCGTACAAAGTCTGCCTGGTGAGGTGTCATTTCAAAAGTCTTGATCTGTTGAACATTAATATCGTGTTGGATTGTGTGTGCTCGCATTGGTTGGGAAGTTATGAAGTTTTGCTCTGTGTGCGTTACTGAGATATGTTATGAGGTTGGGAAATGCCCCCCACCAGCCTTTCAGGTGTGACAAGGGAGGAGCCAGACTCGCTGCTGGCCCATTGAAGGGATCCACACTCCCAAGGACCATCCCAGGAACCGTGTACAATGCAGGCTTCTCCGAGATAGCACAGCGACAATGGACACTGATTGACTCACATCGTAGCAAAGGAGCTTCCTAGCAAGTCAGAGGAAACTATGAAAGAGGGGAAGAGACATCATGACCTGGCCTCTCTCCCCCACAACTCAGCAGCTGGAAACACACCTGGAGGAAAAAGACTGAACTGAACTGACTCAGAAATCAGAAGAGAATAATAACAATAATACTTTCAAACCAAAGTCCCCAAACAGACTAGTATTAGTTTTTCAGCAGAAAATTTTCAGTTTGGGGAATTTTGTTTTCTCAGTCAGACTTGGCCAAGGGAAGCAGGGAGAAAATGTTTGAGTTGCCTCCTTCAGAAAAGCTTGGCCTAGATACTAGCTCTGGTTCACTGTTGTGGCCTTGCTCGAGTTGAGGGTATTTTAATAATTTGGGCAGGTCCCAGGGTGTTTTGGGGAGAAGATGAGGATGTTACCTCTTGAGATAAAAACTAAGAAATACAGCACTAGAGAATTTCTTTTTTAAAGAAATCTGGGATTTAGACATTTTATTTAAAGCAAGGGAGTTCTGAGTTTCTGAGAAGGTTTTTGTTTGCAAGAAGCAAGATCGTTTGAGCTGTCATTGTACCAAAGGGGGAGATGGTTGTCTACAAAGGAGGGGTGAAAACTAAATGCATCCGATGAGGATGGGATTTGAACCCATGCATGCAGAGCACAATGGATTAGCAGTCCATCACCTTAACCACTCGGCCACCTCATCTGAGCTGTTAAAAAGGGACAGGAGGAGAAATCTAAGGCCAGCAGAGCTAGGGCCAATAAGGAGTTTTTAAATACTACGCAGAAGCAGGGGCTGAATGAGCTCCCCCCTCACATCTAGTGAGGAGCTGGGGGAAAGACTTCAGGAACAGAGCGTGTTTGCACAGACACACCTACTCTGCCTAGGTATGCAGCATGATGGGGCCGCTTTCCCAAAATGACCAGTTTCGGCTGGTGGTGGGTTACAAATCACTTTAGGATTCAATGGAATGAAATGTTATTATCCTTCCTGCATGATTGAAGGGCAGCAGAACATACCTAGACTGTCCTGATGGAGGGGTGGGTGAGGAATAGCTTTTATTGGACTTCATAGAAGTGATTGAGAACATCACCCTAAACCAGTGGTCCCCAAACATTTCACTCTGTGCCCTCTTAGCCATGGCTGTGGCCCCTTGGAAGCCGCAGTCAAGAACTGAGGCTGGGAGTGGGGCTGTTGCTTGCTGGGGAGAGGGGTGCAGACAGGGTAAGGGGTCGAGGCTGAGCTGGGAGCCAGAGCCCCAGGCTGACGTTGGGGTTGGGGAAGAGCTGGGGCAGAGTGGGGCTGAGTGCTGCTCCTCCATGGGGCTGGCTCAGGCCCTGAGGTGCCCCATGCATGTTCCTCTGTGTCCCCCTAGGAGTCATGCCCCACATTTTGGGAACCACTGAACCCTACTCGCTAAGCAGGGGCTAGTGATGCCAAAGCCCAGGGAAAGGGAGAACAAGTGCAGGCCCCCAGCACTGGAGCCATGTGAAGGGGCTGCAGGAGAGGGGCAATGGCTGGTGGCCCAGGGAGTTAAGGGCAAAGGGGGCACAGGAGGGGCAGGAGTTAGGGGTGAAGGAGGTGCAAGGCGTGGGAGTGCAGGAGCTAGCGGTAAAGGGGGAGTGGGGACCGTCCAGGGGCAATGGGGAAGTGCCAAAGTACAAGCTTTGCCCAGGGCACCATTTTCCCTAATGCTGGTCTGAGCAAACAATTGGAAATGACCCTTCAGTGAGACCAGAACCATCGTGTAGAAAAGCCCCTTTGTTAAGTGTTGGTGGCTGAGAGCTTAGGGAGATGGGTTAAAAAGCAACAGGCGTCTTTCTGTGGAGGTTTGATTCTTGCCTGTTAGGCAAGGCTGGTGTGTGGTGTCTCCATGGCTGTACTTTCCGTGTCTGATCTGCCACAGGGAGCCAAGTCTAGACATATTCAGAGGCTCTATGCCAGCGTTTCTCAAACTTCCTTTCACTGCAACCCCCTTCTGCCCCAAAAAAACTTACTCCATGGCCCTGGAAAGAGGGACCAGGCCCCTCCCCACTGAGCAGAGGCAGGGAAGACAAAGCCTGAGCCCTGCCCCAGTTAGGGGAGGTCAAAACCAGAGCTTGAAGGATTCAGCCCTGGGTGGTGGGGCTCAGAAATTTGGCTTCAGCCCCAGGCCCCAACAAGTCTAACGCCAGCCCTGGCAACCCCATTAAAACACGGTTATGACCCACTTTGGGGTCTTGCCCCACAGCTTGAGAACCACTGCTCTATGCTGAGGGGAGAGAGTTTTCCTGGGGGTGTAGTTAATCCACTTCCCAAGAGGTGGCAGCTATGTCAGTGGGAGAAGCTATATCGGTGGGTGTGCAAGCTGTGGTGTTTGCCACATTTAAGAAGTTTAATCAAACCCCATTTTTAAAACCACCTGTGGTCTGGGAATGGCAAAGGAGCTCGATGAATCAGGGTTTGTCCTTCAAAGTCCTGAAAATCACGATTCCCTACTCAGGTCATTGTGGGGGTATAGCTCAGCGGTAGAGTGCTTGACTGCAGCTCAAGTGATCCTCAAGTGGTCAGATTAGATGCTCTAATGGTCTCTTCTGGCCATAAAGGCGACTAATTTCTGAAAAGCTGAGTGTAGCATTGGGAGCAGCATCTGATGTTTTCCTGTCTAGCCGGCTTGCTGCCTAGAACGAACGCTCCTTGAGTGGGGTGATCCACAGGGAGTAGCTCAAACCTCCAAAGTGCCTGGCCCATGGCAGGACATTAGCACAGCAAGGGAGGGGTGTGGCAGTGACATCACAAAGGCCTTTTGCAGGACCTGAGCCTATTGGTGGGGAGGTGGTGACCTCACAGAGAGATGCTGACATCAGCCAGGCAGGACGGGGGTGAGGGGCCAGGGAAACCTCAGAGACCCTGTGGCTTTGCGTCAGCAAGTCTCCTTCTCCAGGTCTCTCTTTGAGGACTGAGAGAGTATTCGGGTTCAGGCACGTGAGCGCCAGGAGGAACCTCTTTTGAGTTTTCTCCTTCCCTTTTCATGATTTTACTAGAAAACAGCCATCCCTGTTTAGAAGGTAAGAGCCTCCTTGAGGTTTGAAACCTGTTCGGTCTGATCCATCTGGTGACAGTTGAATTCTAGGCATGGAAAACACAAACTTAAGGAGGCAGAATTTTATTCCGCACCTGGGATTTTGTCCCATAGAATCAGTGGGGACATTAGGGTTTGTCCTTTCTGTTTCACCTTTTCCTCCATCCATCCCTTCCTCCTTTCTCTTTGTCTCTTGCTTCTTTTGTCCTTTCACCTGTTCCCCTCCCAACACCAGGAGCGGTGTGTGTGTGTGTGTGTGTGTGTGTGTGTGTGTTGTGGGGGAGTGCTCTGCAGCTCCCACTGTGGGAGGTCCACCCAAAAATGTGGGGCTGAAATAGTGCTCGGGTAGTGATCCCCACCAGTGACCTGGGCCATCCTTTGGGCTCTCTGGTGAGAACCCTCAGCCTCCCGTCCTCAGTCTCTACCCTGATTGGCTGAGCAGGGGGTTATTGACAGGGGAGAGACTCAGGTCCTTGTTGTTCTCTTTTAAGACCAAGGAAATAAGTCAGAACCTGTTATATGTTGACAAATTTTGCTGCTTTGCTGCATTAATGGTCTCTGAGCAGTTCATGATTCTCTCTAACATTGCAGTTCTCCTCAAATACTTGCTGAATAATTACTGTGCACTGTTGTTGGTCTGGAGCTCATCTGAGAGCACTTTATTCAGGTCATTCAGTGTTTGAAATTCAAGATCTGATGGTTAGTTTGAAAATCAGGGCTCTTGGGTCCTATTCCCAACTCTGCCACTGGCTGGCTGTGTGACCTAAGACAAGTCAATTCTCCTTTCTCAGCCTTAGCTTCTCCCTCTCTCAAGTAGGGATAATGATGATCCGCTCCTACCTAGCTCAAGGTGGGTGGAGGATGGGGATCCATTGGAGAGTGTCACTAGGAGTATCAGAGGGGCCGTGTTAGTCTGGATTTGTAAAAGCAGCAAAGACTCCTGTGGCACCTGGCTAAGCAAACAGAACAAACCCCAAATCCCCTGTGCTTTGGGAGCCAGGTTTGCTGTGGGAATCCTGTAGTTCAGATGACTTCACGCCTGGGCATTGTGATTCTTTACCAGTTTCTCTGGCATTGGGGCAGTTTTGTGCTCACAGCTGTGATGGCCGAGTGGTTAAGGCGTTGGAGTCGAAATCCAATAGGGTTCCCCTGCGCAGGTTCAAATCCTGCTCACAGCGAGGCCTGTGTTTTAGCCAGTCTCTCACCCGGGCAATACCTCTGTACAACCCCCTGAGACACTCTCAATTCTCTCCCACCCCAAGTAAATTCTGTTCTGCTCCTTTCATCGAGATGCCTGGGACACTCCCGCACACTGTGTACCTGAGGGTCGGGCAAACTCTCAGCACCTGAAGCCTCTGCCACTCACCTAGTGCCCCGTAGATCAGCCCTAGCCCTGGTTCGGCTCCTCTCTCTCGCATGTGAGGCAGCGACTCCAGGGGAGCTACGGGGCTGCAGAACCAACAGAGAGAAAAAGGTGCTCAGCACCCACTGGCAGCCAGCTCCCCACCCACTACAGGCCTTGCTGACAAGCTCCTCACACTTGCCAGTGATCAGCTGTTCAGTGGGGTGCAGGCGGCGCTGTGGGGGGAGGAGCAGGGAGAGTGGGAGAGGGAGAGGAATGGGGCAGGAAGGTGCAGGGCGGGAAGAGATGGGACAGGGGTGGGGCTTGGGGAAGGGGTGGAGTGGGGGCAGGGCCTGGGGAGGAAAGGGGGGATTTGTCCCATACCCCGGATCCCTCTAGGGCCGGCCCTGAAGGGAAGCACTGACTATCACAGTGACAATAAAACTGACCAGCCTTGTGGGGGGGGGCTGAGGGAGATCCGCACTCACCAGGTCTCTTCTCTCCCCCAAGGTGAGCCAGACACTGCTCTCTCCTGGCTCTCACTCTAGCAGCTGGACGCCAAGGAGCCATTTCCCCTCAGGAAGTGCATCGAGTGCCCCTGTGGTGCTGGGGGGCTGGCACTGCTGCTGCCTGTGGGGCTGGCAGGGGGGCTGATGTCTGCACAGACTCTCAGCTGCCAGGCCGGAGGGGGCACTTGGGACCTTACCAGACTGGCTCAGTGAAGACGGGGGGTTGACAGAGCAATACAGACGCTCTCCAGAGCACGGAGCAGCAGCCGCCCATGCAGCCAGGCAATGAGCAATACCCACAGCCTGGAGCCGAGGGGGAGGCGGCAGCTGCTGTTCCAGCTCCTCGGGGACAGGCCCTGTCAGCCAACAGCCACTTCTTACTCCCCACAGCTAAGGGCGCCGGGTTCCTCCGGTGGGGGTGTGGAGCAGCCGTTCGTTTTCCTGTCCGCACTCCTCTGTGGTGTGAAAATCGGGGAGGGGAGGCAGAAGCCCCACTTCCCTCCAGAAATGACGCCAGTGGGGGAAGCCAGGACAACAGGGTGGGGCGGCAAGTGGTGGCCAGACTCTCACTGCCAGGGTCTAGTCTAGCTCAGGGTCCAGCTCAACTTCCTCCCCGCGCCACTGGCCCCCAGTCCCCTTCCACCACCAGGTCAACCCGGCCACTAGGGCAGGAACGGGGTGAGGCAGCAAGTCAAGCTGAGCAAGGCAGGCAAAAGCAGGTCTTGTCTTCATGGGCCGCTCACAATGACGTCCTGTTTGTGTGCAACTGCTGCAAAAACATCCCGGGCAGAGAAGCAACAGGCCAAAATACTGCTCCATGGCTGCCAAAGTAGCTTAGTTGGGAGAGCGTTAGACTGAAGATCTAAAGGTTCCTCGTTCAATCCCAGGCTTTGACAGGTTCTTTTATTCTCTTTGTACAGGGGGGCAGCTTGTTCTCTGGCAGCCCAGTGGTACTTGCACCCAAGGTGAGCAGAGCTGCTGTGGGGCAAAGCAATTTTGGGGGCCCCTTCCATTAAAAAAAGTTGCAACATTGTATTCTCATGGGGCCCCTGTGGGGCCTGGAACAAACTTCCCCACTTGCCTCCCCTGTGGGTGGCACTGATGGTGAGTCTCTGATCTTGGGCTCTGCAGTAGGAAAACATAGAATGGGCTTCTGCCCCTGGCCCACCTGACTTTTAACAAGGAGAGATGGGATCTGTCTTTCCCAACATGGCAGGAAGACAGCAAGGCAGGGTGACCCTCAGGAATGGTGCCAGAGGGCTGCTGGGCAGTGACAGGCAGGGATTGGGGATGGAAGCTCCTCTGTGCAGCTGAGCAAGGGCAGTACCAGGGAAGGGGAATCTGTAAAAGTGGCCCTGTGGAAGGTGGCAGGGATTTGGGGGCCCAGGAGGAGGCGCTTGATGTTCAGTGCCTTGGAGCAGCTGGACTTGGCCATGGTGGGTGTTCAGGAAATGCACATTAACAACTCTAGGGTAGCTCAATAGGCAGAGGGTGATTGGAGGAAGGGCCTCCTGGCCAGGGAAGAACGATGGGGCTGGAGTCTTGTTTTTCACATTCGCGGTGCTAGTACAGAAGGTGGTGGAGCTCCAACCAGGGAGGGCATTACTGGTGGCTTTGTGCTCTGTGGCACTGGTTACTGCTATATTAGTGTGTATGGTCCCCAGTTAAGGCATGAGAGGGAAGATCAAAGGCTCCCTTCCTCTGGGCTGCATGATGTTTGGTGTTGGGGGGGACTGTAATTGTGTCAGCCGGCCTGAGCACCGCTGGTCCCGTTTTCCCAACCTTCAGAGGAAACGTTTTTACAATGAGCACTACCTGGCGCAGGTCTGTAGTGAGGTCGGCTTAGAGGAGCTCACTCCAGCCACAGAGGGGGTTCACCTTTCTGCGGGGACAGGCCAGGACTCGCATTGACCGGATTTATGCTTAGCTTTTGTGTCTTTAGCATGTTGCTTCTCAGATTCTTTCTTGGCCCGACTTGTTACACTTTGACACTTAACAGGCCAGAGTTTGTGCACCTTCCTACTATCCTCACTAGGATCTGATTTCCAAATTTTGAGGAATGACTTTTTGCCTCTAACGGCCTCCATTACTCTGCCATGTACCTAGAGTGGCGTTCTGCTGGTCGTCCTATTGTCGCTTCTGATTTAGGGCAAACGTTTCATCTGAGCCTCTAATTGCGGTGTTTTTAAACGCTCTGCATGCTGCTTGCAGGCACCTAACACTTGTGACAGCAGCTCCTTTTAATTCCCATCCAACCATCTGTACTTATGCCGATAGGTCGACTCTAGGTCTTTAACTCTGAGCGGTAGCTGAGAAGATGGTAAATGGGGCAGAAACCCGTTCGACAAACCTCTTCATTTCCTTGTATCAGAGGGGAGCCGTGTTAGTCTGGATCTGTAAAAGCAACAAAGACTCCT
This sequence comes from Mauremys reevesii, assembly GCF_016161935.1. Lineage (NCBI taxonomy): Eukaryota > Metazoa > Chordata > Testudines > Geoemydidae > Mauremys > Mauremys reevesii. The sequence goes on from NC_052639.1 coordinate 12,719,791, forward strand.
GTGGCACCTTATAGACTAACAGACGTTTTGCAGCATGAGCTTTCGTGGGTGAATACTCACTTCTTCGGATACCGCTCAGAGTTATTCTTGCATCCGAAGAAGTGGGTATTCACCCACGAAAGCTCATGCTGCAAAACGTCTGTTAGTCTATAAGGTGCCACAGGATTCTTTGTTGCTTCATTTCCTTGTTATTTCCTGACTTCTTTATTCATCCCCTTTTCCTTATTTCCTGGGTGAGGCGGCGGCCTGCCAGGGAGCTCCCCGGCACCTCTGGCTGCCTGGGCTGAAGGCAAGAGGCAGGCCTGGGCGTGGCGAGGGCCTCCTGTCCTGGCCTGAGGCTGCAGTGCTTCCTGGTCCCCTTTTCCCACCACCCCGGCAGGCGGCTGCTGCGGGAGAACACGAGGGAGGCTCTGGGGGCGCTAGGCAGCGCTGTGTGTGTGGCTGTCAGGGGAAAGAGCCGAGGCTCCGGACTCGACCTGCCATTGACTCGCGTGGCTCTGCGCGGCCGTCAGCTGGGGCGGGCCAGGCTGCGGACGTGACTCAGGCTTGGGCCGCATGGCCGTGCTTTCCTGACGAGGCGTGAGGCAGGCCAAGAGCTTTGCACAGCGTACAGGGAAGTGGGAGGGAGGCGTCTTTGAGCCGGCCTGTCTCCTCCGCTTCTCCCTTGCCGCTTGGGCGGAGGCGGGAAGGGAGCGAAATGTTCCTGGCTGAAAGTTTTGCACTCGGCCTTGAGGATTAAACCTGAGCCTCCGGCACGGCTGCTGGGAGATGCGCTTTTGCAGCGCGGCCCCGACACTCTTGTAGGCAGCAGGTGAATCCACTGTGTCCAGGAGGGAGCCTTCGAGGCGGCAAAAGGGGGACATCACAGCTCCCAGCAGACCTTGAGGAGCCCATGAGGAGCCTTCAGTGGCATCCCTGGGGGAGCATAACCCCCCCTCCTTTCCATTAACAGCTGCACTCACTGACCCATGATACCACAGAGACACCTACCAGCAGCTGGTTTGCCAGGGCCGCTGCCCAGCACCCTGCAGCGCTTCCTGCCAGTGCCAGAGCTCATCAGGCACTAGCCTGGAGCCAGGGCCGCTAGGCGCTGCTGAAGAAAAGCCAGCAGAGTGACACAGTGGAAGCGTCCTGTGCCCAGCACACAGAGGTGGATCAATCAAAACCCTCTTCTGCCAGCACCAGGCCTCCTGCTTCTCACACTGGGCCTGCAAGCGAGGGGGCGGCTGGCACAGCACCAAGAGTCTAACCTGTGAGGCAGGAGGCGGCTGACGCCCGCAGCCTGCTGGGGAGCTCCCAGAAGTTATTAAGGGACAGAGACTCCTCAGTGCCCTTAGTAACAAGGGTTTGGGGTTCCCCAAGGCCAGTAAGGGGGTCACTATGTCTGTCTTATAACCCTGGGTGTCAGGTCGCAAGTCTAGGGGCTTGGCTACACTTGCAAGTTAGAGCCCATTAAAGCAGCCCCGGGTGCCCTAACTCCTGAGGTGTCCACACTGGCAAGGCACATGGAGCACCTGGGCTCTGCAGCTGGAGCGCTCCTGGTAATCCACCTCCATGAGAAGCATAAAGTTCACTTTGCCTCGGCTGAAATGCCCAGGTGTGAGTGTGACGACGTGTTGTATTACTGCACTGTGACTGGCCTCTGAAAACGTCCCATAATCCCCTGAAGTCAAGTGCCCACTGTGGTCATTGTTTTGAAATCGGCATGCGGATATTCCCTTTCAAAGCTCTGTTTCCGACAGCCGGCTGCTTATCTGCTCCGGGACAAAGCAACCATTACTGGGGAATGCTGCTGCCGATGATGCAGGGTGTGTGTGTGAGAGAGAGAGGTGGGGGAGGGGTGGTCTGCTGCTGTCCGAACACACAAGACCGCATGCTGACACACTCTCAGACCCCCAAAACACACTGTCTCTCCCCCCACATACACACTCCACCCCCGCCCCCCATTTGAAAAGCACATTGCAGCCACTTGCACACTGGGATAGCTACCACAGTGCACTGCTCTCTGTGGCATTGCCAGAGCTGCTAGTGTGGCCATTCCAGTGCACTTGCAGCTGTCAGAGTAAACACACAGCAGCATTTTCCCTGCTGTGGTCTCCGAGGGCTGGTTTAACTCCCAGCGCTCTACATCTGCAAGTGTAGCCAAGCGCTAAATTTGCCAGGCCAACCTACATAACACCTAACATATTTGAACCTCTTCTTTTCACACGGTTGCTCAGTCTCATGGGCTGCTTTGTCTCCAGACAGATCCATTCTCTTTCAGAACAGCCTTGCTCTTTCTGTCTGTGTCGGAGTAAACACTCCCCTTCACTCTATTCTCAGACAAACACTAGTATTAACTGTTTGCTACTGATGGGTTTAGAAAGCATTTGTCAAATGGAAGATTCTGTTCCTGGAGGACTGTTCTGAAGATCCAGTACTTTATACAAGAAGAGAGGAGTTTTTCACCCCGGATGGGACTTGAACCCACAATATCTGGTTTAGGAAGCTAATGTTTTCGCCATTAGGCCACTGAAGAGCAGTAGAAAGGTAGATGGAAATTCCCTCTCATAATTGCACATTTCTCACATTCACTCAGAAGCCAAATACCCCATTTAATCGCCTTACAGAAATGTCTGTATCCCCTGGCAGCGAGGCAACTGGGCAGGTCGCTGACAGAGCTGAGCACCACCTTTCTGCCAGCCATCGTTAGAGAAGAACCCCACCCTGGAGTCACCCCTCCCTCCTTCAGCACCTCCACGGCTGTGGCTCTGAGTGGTAGTAGGATGATTAGGGGGTGAATCCGGGACTGGAAGGGGGGTGAGGTCGGCCTGTAAGGAGTAACCAGGTGGGGCTGACCCAGGGGGAGGCTGTGGGCTGCTGGTCAGTTTAGATCAAAGCTGCACAGCGACCTGACACCCAGGGTTATACCTCGTCAGGAAAGCACGGCCATGCTGCCCAAGCCTGAGTCACGTCCGCGGCCTGGCCCGCCCCGGCTGACGGCCGCGCAGAGCCACGCGAGTCAATGGCAGGTCGAGTCCGGAGCCTCGGCTCTTTCCCCTGACAGCCACACACACAGCGCTGCCTAGCGCCCCCAGAGCCTCCCTCGTGTTCTCCCGCAGCAGCCGCCTGCCGGGGTGGTGGGAAAAGGGGACCAGGAAGCACTGCAGCCTCAGGCCAGGACAGGAGGCCCTCGCCACGCCCAGGCCTGCCTCTTGCCTTCAGCCCAGGCAGCCAGAGGTGCCGGGGAGCTCCCTGGCAGGCCGCCGCCTCACCCAGGAAATAAGGAAAAGGGGATGAATAAAGAAGTCAGGAAATAACAAGGAAATGAAGCAACAAAGAATCCTGTGGCACCTTATAGACTAACAGACGTTTTGCAGCATGAGCTTTCGTGGGTGAATACCCACTTCTTCGGATGCAAGAATAACTCTGAGCGGTATCCGAAGAAGTGAGTGTTCACCCACTCAAGCTCCTGCTGCAAAACGTCTGTTAGTCTATAAGGTGCCACAGAGTCTTTGTTGCTTTTACAGATCCAGACTAACACGGCTCCCCTCTGATACAAGGAAATGAAGAGGTTTGTCGAACGGGTTTCTGCCCCATTTACCATCTTCTCAGCTACCGCTCAGAGTTAAAGACCTAGAGTCGACCTATCGGCATAAGTACAGATGGTTGGATGGGAATTAAAAGGAGCTGCTGTCACAAGTGTTAGGTGCCTGCAAGCAGCATGCAGAGCGTTTAAAAACACCGCAATTAGAGGCTCAGATGAAACGTTTGCCCTAAATCAGAAGCGACAATAGGACGACCAGCAGAACGCCACTCTAGGTACATGGCAGAGTAATGGAGGCCGTTAGAGGCAAAAAGTCATTCCTCAAAATTTGGAAATCAGATCCTAGTGAGGATAGTAGGAAGGTGCACAAACTCTGGCCTGTTAAGTGTCAAAGTGTAACAAGTCAGGCCAAGAAAGAATCTGAGAAGCAACATGCTAAAGACACAAAAGCTAAGTATAAATCCGGTCAATGCGAGTCCTGGCCTGTCCCCGCAGAAAGGTGAACCCCCTCTGTGGCTGGAGTGAGCTCCTCTAAGCCGACCTCACTACAGACCTGCGCCAGGTAGTGCTCATTGTAAAAATGTTTCCTCTGAAGGTTGGGAAAACGGGACCAGCGGTGCTCAGGCCGGCTGACACAATTAAAATCCGCCCCCCCCAACAACAAACATCATGCAGCCCAGAGGAAGGGAGCCTTTGATCTTCCCTCTCATGCCTTAACTGGGGACCATACACACTAATATAGCAGTAACCAGTGCCACAGAGCACAAAGCCCACCAGTAATGCCCTCCCTGGTTGGAGCTCCACCACCTTCTGTACTGCACGCGAATGTGAAAACAAGACTCCAGCCCCATCGTTCTTCCCTGGCCAGGAGGCCCTTCCTCCAATCACCCTCTGCCTATTGAGCTACCCTAGAGTTGTTAATGTGCATTTCCTGAACACCCACCATGGCCAAGTCCAGCTGCTCCAAGGCACTGAACATCAAGCGCCTCCTCCTGGGCCCCCAAATCCCTGCCACCTTCCACAGGGCCACTTTTACAGATGCCCCTTCCCTGGTACTGCCCTTGCTCAGCTGCACAGAGGAGCTTCCATCCCCAATCCCTGCCTGTCACTGCCCAGCAGCCCTCTGGCACCATTCCTGAGGGTCACCCTGCCTTGCTGTCTTCCTGCCATGTTGGGAAAGACAGCTCTCATCTCTCCTTGTTAAAAGTCAGGTGGGCCAAGTAGGGGCAGAAGCCCATTCTATGTTTTCCTACTGCAGAGCCCAAGATCAGAGACTCACCATCAGTGCCACCCACAGGGGAGGCAAGTGGGAAGTTTGTTCCAGGCCCCACAGGGCCCCATGAGAATACAATGTTGCAACTTTTTTTAATGGAAGGGGCCCCCAAAATTGCTTTGCCCCACAGCAGCTCTGCTCACCTTGGGTGCAAGTACCACTGGGCTGCCAGAGAACAAGCTGCCCCCCTGTACAAAGAGAATAAAAGAACCTGTCAAAGGCTGGGATTGAACCAGGAACCTTTAGATCTTCAGTCTAACGCTCTCCCAACTAAGCTACTTTGGCAGCCATGGAGCAGTATTTTGGCCTGTTGCTTCTCTGCCCGGGATGTTTTTGCAGCAGTTGCACACAAACAGGACGTCATTGGGAGCGGCCCATGAAGACAAGACTCGCTTTTGCCTGCCTTGCTCAGCTTGACTTGCTGCCTCACCCCGTTCCTGCCCTAGTGCCCGGGTTGACCTGGTGGTGGAAGGGGACTGGGGGCCAGTGGCACGGGGAGGAGGTTGAGCTGGACCCTGAGCTAGACTAGACCCTGGCAGTGAGAGTCTGGCCACCACTTGCCGCCCCACCCTGTTGTCCTGGCTTCCCCAATGGGCGTCATTTCTGGAGGGAAGTGGGGCTTCTGTCTCCCCTCCCCGATTTTCACACCGCAGAGGAGTGTGAACAGGAAAACGAATGGCTGCCCCACACCCCCACCGGAGGAACCCGGCGCCCTTAGCTGTGGGGAGTAAGAAGTGGCTGTTGGCTGACAGGGCCTGTCCCCGAGGAGCTGGAACAGCAGCTGCCGCCTCCCCCTCGGCTCCAGGCTGTGGGAAATGCTCATTGCCTGGCTGCATGGGCGGCTGCTGCTCCGTGCTCTGGAGAGCGTCTGTATTGCTCTGCCAACCCCCCGTCTTCACTGAGCCAGTCTGGTAAGGTCCCAAGTGCCCCCTCCGGCCTGGCAGCTGAGAGTCTGTGCAGACATCAGCCCCCCTGCCAGCCCCACAGGCAGCAGCAGTGCCAGCCCCCCAGCGGCACTCGATGCACTTCCTGTGGGGAAATGGCTCCTTGGCGTCCAGCTACTAGAGTGAGAGCCAGGAGAGAGCAGTGTCTGGCTCACCTTGGGGGAGACAAGAGACCTGGTGAGTGCGGATCTCCCTCAGCCTCCCCCGCAAGGCTGGTCAGTTTTATTGTCACTGTGATAGTCGGTGCTTCCCTTCAGGGCCGGCCCTAGAGGGATCCGGGGTATGGGACAAATCCCCCCTTTCCTCCCCAGGCCCTGCCCCCCACTCCACCCCTTCCCCCAAGCCCCCACCCCTGTCCCATCTCTTCCCGCCCTGCACCTTCCTGCCCCATTCCTCTCCCTCTCCCACTCTCCCTGCTCCTCCCCCCCCAGCGCCTCCTGCACCCCACTGAACAGCTGATCACTGGCAAGTGTGAGGAGCTTGTCAGCAAGGCCTGTAGTGGGTGGGGGGGAGCTGGCTGCCAGTGGGTGCTGAGCACCTTTTTTTCTCTGTTGGTTCTGCAGCCCGTGGCTCCCATGGAGTCGCTGACTCACATGCTAGAGAGAGGAGCAGAACCAGGGCTATGGCTGATCTATGGGGCACTAGGTGAGTGGCAGAGGCTTCAGGTGCTGAGAGTTTGCCCGACCCCTCAGGTACACAGTGTGCGGGAGTGTCCCAGGCATCTCGATGAAAGGAGCAGAACAGAATTTACTTGGGGTGGGGAGAGAATTGAGAGTGTCTCAGGGGGTTGTACAGAGGTATTGCCCGGGTGAGAGACTGGCTAAAACACAGGCCTCGCTGTGAGCAGGATTTGAACCTGCACAGGGGAACCCTATTGGATTTCAAGTCCAATGCCTTAACCACTCGGCCATCACAGCTGTGAGCACAAAACTGCCCCAATGCCAGAGAAACTGGTAAAGAATCACAATGCCCAGGCGTGAAGTCATCTGAACTACAGGATTCCCACAGCAAACCTGGCTCCCAAAGCACAGGGGGGATTTGGGGTTTGTTCTGTTTGCTTAGCCAGGTGCCACAGGAGTCTTTGCTGCTTTTACAAATCCAGACTAACACGGCCCCTCTGATACTCCTAGTGACACTCTCCAATGGATCCCCATCCTCCACCCACCTTGAGCTAGGTAGGAGCGGATCATCATTATCCCTACTTGAGAGAGGGAGAAGCTAAGGCTGAGAAAGGAGAATTGACTTGTCTTAGGTCACACAGCCAGCCAGTGGCAGAGTTGGGAATAGGACCCAAGAGCCCTGATTTTCAAACTAACCATCAGATCTTGAATTTCAAACACTGAATGACCTGAATAAAGTGCTCTCAGATGAGCTCCAGACCAACAACAGTGCACAGTAATTATTCAGCAAGTATTTGAGGAGAACTGCAATGTTAGAGAGAATCATGAACTGCTCAGAGACCATTAATGCAGCAAAGCAGCAAAATTTGTCAACATATAACAGGTTCTGACTTATTTCCTTGGTCTTAAAAGAGAAAAACAAGGACCTGAGTCTCCTCCCTGTCAATAACCCCCTGCTCAGCCAATCAGGGTAGAGACTGAGGACGGGAGGCTGAGGGTTCTCACCAGAGAGCCCAAAGGATGGCCCAGGTCACCGGTGGGGATCACTGCCCGAGCACTATTTCAGCCCCACATTTTTGGGTGGACCTCCCACAGTGGGAGCTGCAGAGCACTCCCCCGCAACACACACACACACACACACCGCTCCTGGTGTTGGGAGGGGAACAGGTGAAAGGACAAAAGAAGCAAGAGACAAAGAGAAAGGAGGAAGGGATGGATGGAGGAAAAGGTGAAACAGAAAGGACAAACCCTAATGTCCCCACTGATTCTATGGGACAAAATCCCAGGTGCGGAATAAAATTCTGCCTCCTTAAGTTTGTGTTTTCCATGCCTAGAATTCAACTGTCACCAGATGGATCAGACTGAACAGGTTTCAAACCTCAAGGAGGCTCTTACCTTCTAAACAGGGATGGCTGTTTTCTAGTAAAATCAGGAAAAGGGAAGGAGAAAACTCAAAAGAGGTTCCTCCTGGCGCTCACGTGCCTGAACCCGAATACTCTCTCAGTCCTCAAAGAGAGACCTGGAGAAGGAGACTTGCTCCAGTAAAGCCACAGGGGTCTCTGAGGTTTCCCTGGCCCCTCGCCCCTGTCCTGCCTGGCTGATGTCAGCATCTCTCTGTGAGGTCACCACCTCCCCACCACCTTGGACCAATAGGCTGAGCCCCTGCAAAAGGCCTTTGTGATGTCACTGCCACACCCCTCCCTTGCTGTGCCAATGTCCTGCCCCTGGCCAGGCACTTTGGAGGTTTGAGCTACTCCCTGTGGATCACCCCACTCAAGGAGCATTCGTTCTAGGCAGCAAGCCGGCTAGACAGGAAAACATCAGATGCTGCTCCCAATGCTACACTCAGCTTTTCAGAAATTAGTCGCCTTTATGGCCAGAAGAGACCATTAGAGCATCTAATCTGACCACTTGAGGATCACTTGAGCTGCAGTCAAGCACTCTACCGCTGAGCTATACCCCCACAATGACCTGAGTAGGGAATCGTGATTTTCAGGACTTTGAAGGACAAACCCTGATTCATCGAGCTCCTTTGCCATTCCCAGACCACAGGTGGTTTTAAAAATGGGGTTTGATTAAACTTCTTAAATGTGGCAAACACCACAGCTTGCACACCCACCGATATAGCTTCTCCCACTGACATAGCTGCCACCTCTTGGGAAGTGGATTAACTACACCCCCAGGAAAACTCTCTCCCCTCAGCATAGAGCAGTGGTTCTCAAGCTGTGGGGCAAGACCCCAAAGTGGGTCATAACCGTGTTTTAATGGGGTTGCCAGGGCTGGCGTTAGACTTGTTGGGGCCTGGGGCTGAAGCCAAATTTCTGAGCCCCACCACCCAGGGCTGAATCCTTCAAGCTCTGGTTTTGACCTCCCTAACTGGGGCAGGGCTCAGGCTTTGTCTTCCTGCCTCTGCTCAGTGGGGAGGGGCCTGGTCCCTCTTTCCAGGGCCATGGAGTAAGTTTTTGGGCAGAAGGGGTTGCAGTGAAAGGAAATTTGAGAAACGCTGGCATAGAGCCTCTGAATATGTATAGAATTTGCTCCCTGTGGCAGATCAGACACGGAAAGTACAGCCATGGAGACACCACACACCAGCCTTGCCTAACAGGCAAGAATCAAACCTCCACAGAAAGACACCTGTTGCTTTCTAACCCATCTCCCTAAGCCCTCAGCCACCAACACTTAACAAAGGGGCTTTTCTACACGATGGTTCTGGTCTCACTGAAGGGTCATTTCCAATTGTTTGCTCAGACCAGCATTAGGGAAAATGGTGCCCTGGGCAAAGCTTGTACTTTGGCACTTCCCCATTGCCCCTGGACGGTCCCCACTCCCCCTTTACCGCTAGCTCCTGCACTCCCACGCCTTGCACCTCCTTCACCCCTAACTCCTGCCCCTCCTGGGCCCCCTTTGCCCTTAACTCCTGGGCCACCAGCCATTGCCCCTCTCCTGCAGCCCCTTCACATGGCTCCAGTGCTGGGCCCGCACTTGTTCTCCCTTTCCTGGGCTTTGGCATCACTAGCCCCTGCTTAGCGAGTAGGGTTCAGTGGTTCCCAAAATGTGGGGCATGACTCCTAGGGGACACAGAGGAACATGCATGGGGGCACCTCAGGGCCTGAGCCAGCCCCCATGGAGGGAGCAGCACTCAGCCCCACTCTGCCCCAGCTCTTCCCCAACCCCAACGTCAGCCTGGGGCTCTGGCTCCCAGCTCAGCCTCGACCCCCTTACCCCTGTCTGCACCCCTCTCCCCAGCAAGCAACAGCCCCACTCCCAGCCTCAGTTCTTGACTGCGGCTTCCAAGGGGCCACAGCCATGGCTAAGAGGGCACAGAGTGAAATGTTTGGGGACCACTGGTTTAGGGTGATGTTCTCAATCACTTCTATGAAGTCCAATAAAAGCTATTCCTCACCCACCTACCCCTCCATCAGGACAGTCTAGGTATGTTCTGCTGCCCTTCAATCATGCAGGAAGGATAATAACATTTCATTCCATTGAATCCTAAAGTGATTTGTAACCCACCACCAGCCGAAACTGGTCATTTTGGGAAAGCGGCCCCATCATGCTGCATACCTAGGCAGAGTAGGTGTGTCTGTGCAAACACGCTCTGTTCCTGAAGTCTTTCCCCCAGCTCCTCACTAGATGTGAGGGGGGAGCTCATTCAGCCCCTGCTTCTGCGTAGTATTTAAAAACTCCTTATTGGCCCTAGCTCTGCTGGCCTTAGATTTCTCCTCCTGTCTCTTTTTAACAGCTCAGATGAGGTGGCCGAGTGGTTAAGGTGATGGGCTGCTAATCCATTGTGCTCTGCATGCATGGGTTCAAATCCCATCCTCATCGGATGCATTTAGCTTTCACCCCTCCTTTGTAGACAACCATCTCCCCCTTTGGTACAATGACAGCTCAAACGATCTTGCTTCTTGCAAACAAAAACCTTCTCAGAAACTCAGAACTCCCTTGCTTTAAATAAAATGTCTAAATCCCAGATTTCTTTAAAAAAGAAATTCTCTAGTGCTGTATTTCTTAGTTTTTATCTCAAGAGGTAACATCCTCATCTTCTCCCCAAAACACCCTGGGACCTGCCCAAATTATTAAAATACCCTCAACTCGAGCAAGGCCACAACAGTGAACCAGAGCTAGTATCTAGGCCAAGCTGTTCTGAAGGAGGCAACTCAAACATTTTCTCCCTGCTTCCCTTGGCCAAGTCTGACTGAGAAAACAAAATTCCCCAAACTGAAAATTTTCTGCTGAAAAACTAATACTAGTCTGTTTGGGGACTTTGGTTTGAAAGTATTATTGTTATTATTCTCTTCTGATTTCTGAGTCAGTTCAGTTCAGTCTTTTTCCTCCAGGTGTGTTTCTGTTGGAAAATCATAGTGCTAATGAAGCCTTTTTGCATTAGGCCTGAGTGAACCAAAGTTATGCTATGCTTGCCCAAACCGTGTTGGAAAGCTTACAGAACTTATTAGACTGAAGGCCGTGTATCTACCTAAGTCAGCTATTTCGCTTATCAGTTTTGTTTGGCTCCCCAAGTGTATGCAGCTGCGTTCACATGTATGCATCAAAGTATCTAGTACAATGGGTCAACGGATGTATCTTGTGTCCCCTTCATAATGACAAATGTATCCTCAACAGATGTATCTTGTAGCCCCCACAAAATGATATATGTATCCTGCATATCCAATTATTCCCTAACAGATGCATGTACAGGTTCTACAGGTCAACCAAATGACGTAGACAAACGTAGGCTAAGTTGTTTGTTTCGGGGTATAAAGGTAAGCCCATCTGGCCATGTAAGGTGTGTCTCTTTCTCTGGCACTAGCCGAGAGGAACACCCGCTCAGCTGACCGATCAATAAAGGGTGTGGTACTCGTCTTCCTGTCTCCGTGCCTCCTTGGTGTAATTAGGTAAGCTCCAGGGGGAAACGAGCCCTTTTGGCTAACAAATGGCGACCACGAAGGGACTTCTCTCCCTGTTGGGGGCGCTGACCGGCGGCCGAGGACGGCTCAGGAGAGTGGCCACCTTGAGCTATTGGTTTGCTCGAGCTCCGGGTCGCCGCAATCGGCCGGGACGGCTACGCCCCCTCCATAGAGAACTCCAACCGACACGGAGGCAAGACAGTACCAGAAGAGGGGAGTCCACCTGCCAGACGTGGCCACTCCGGGCGTGGTAAGTGCGTTACCTCCTGGGTTTGAGGATTAACGCCCCCGAAGTGCGGGTTGGGACCTTGGGCCCCTAACGGTAAAGGAACCCACAAATAGGAAGGTGTGTGGGTAAAAGCTTTCTGGTTAAGGTACCTAGGTTCAGACACGGCTAATGAATAATTCCATTAACTCCACGAGTCCGTGGGCCGTGCTGAACAATTACTGGGACTTAGAGCAGCCCCAGGGCTGGCTTTTCTTTTTGGTAGGGGTACTTTTGTTTCTTGTTCTATTGGTATGCTGGAAGCCAAAACTGTAATCGGGTCTAGGAGCGTGTGAACCCATCTTCTCTTCCCCCCCCCTTCTTTTCCGTGTGGGTAAGGGACAGTCTAAACATTCCACCTCACCCCCTAAGGGTACCCCAGCATATTATATGTACGTACATTATGGTTCTAAAACCTGCAGGTATTTAGAGAATTGGAATCTTTATACGTGTGAAGATCCATCTAAACAATGCCCATTAAAAGGTACCTTTAATCTAGATGAGATCATATATCTCAGAGGAGCTTTTAATCACCAAAGAAAAGCCTCTGACACAGTGTGAGCAATTTGTCTAGAAACGGGTTAATTTAAAACTCAGCTTCGCCCAGAGATAAAAAGAGAAAGTTGTTTTATGCTCAAGGTCAAAAATCAGTACAGACTATGTTAAGTACAAAAAAAAAAAAAAAAAAAAAAAACTGCTTTCAGCCCCAGCTGGCTGTGGAAAAATAGAGACAGGCAAACTAAAGGCAGTACAAGTTACAGAACTGAGATTACATTTGCAAAGCGTAACTGTTTGGTGAGATCCAACAGTCTGACTTTGTGACGGATGCCGGTGTTGGTGTGGCTTGGTGACACTGGAGAAGCCACAGGTAGCTGACCTGGACTGGAATCTCTGAAAGAGACACCGCAGGAAATTCCAGGGTGTAAAAGAACAGCCCTCCCAAGAGCGGAAGCATGTTGGAAATTCTGAACAAGCTGTATACAGGATAATCTCCCGTCCACCTATTCCCCTTTTCTGAATGTTATATACAGACGTGGCCAGTCTGGATATGTGTAAGTATGGGGCATTCGTATTTTTTATGAGTGATGTGGAAGCGTTCCCAACGCTCTCCATTGTTGTTTTATCATTTTAATGAAGCTTTAAAATTTGGTTATATGGTGTATTTTCTCTATCCTCCTGCAACGTCCTGCAGTGTCAGTTTGATCACCTGACATGAGGCATAAATTGGTAACAGAAATTTGTCACAGTTTGGTGAGCAATAGAGAATGGGGGAACCCTGTAGAATTTACACCATCTATTTGTTTTACCCTTGTTGTTTTATGTTTGTTTTATTTGGTTCTGTTGGTGTTATATGTTGAGGATTGCATAATTAAAGATGTGCCCATTCTCAGCTGCAGTAAGTCTGAGAACTGGAGAAGGGTTTAGCATTCCTCTCTCCACCCTGGTTGACCAGGAAGGGTGGCAGGTGAAAGGATCTACCCCCAGTCGTAGCAGGACTGGGCAATAGAGTAGTTGGAGAAAAGGAAGCCCTGGCTAAGCAAGTACCAGTCCTTCAGGGACTTGTTAAAATGTAACCATTCGTGCTCAGCATATGCCGTAACAGCAGTGTGTTTGCTACAAGAGGCAATTAAATAGTTAACGCCAGTGGGCCATGCGTTTTGCCCAGGTGGCAAGCCTCACGAGGGAGGACTCGGGTCGTCTCGTGAATAAAATGTTTTAGGAAAAAAAAAAAAAAAACCAGAAGGGTGGGGGCAGAAGCCCATGAAAGAAACGGTTCAGCGCAAAAAAAAAAAAAAAAAAAAAAAAGGATCGGGCCCAGGCGGGCGGGCAACAGACAGAGAGCTTGGAGAACAGGTTGGAAACTTTTGAGGGTCTCGTGGAAGGAAGAAATAAGTGAGTGTAAGCATGGGGATTTCAAATACTCAGAAGGATATTTGGAATGGCGATTTGAATTGGTAAGTGGCTGTTGAAAGACAAAGCAAGTGATATAAGGAAAGAGCAAGTGATTTGAAGGAGAGTGAAGAGTTAACTCTGTAGTTGCTGGAGGGAATAGTAGTTGAACTTTGTAAAAATGCTAAAGAGAAGTTCTTGGTGTTTTTTTAAAATGTTTGTAAATAAATTCAGGCAAAGAAATTATTAGATTGCAATCATTTGGCTATGAACAATTTTGTTGAATTAGCTAAAGAATGTATACAGTGCTGTGTAAATGAAAATTTATTAGGCTCTAAGGCACTATCAGTGGTGATGTTTTCTTTCAGTGTTTAAAAGCAGGAGTTAAAAGTAAAAAGCAAGCCAGAAAGCATCTGTATTAATGCAAATTATCTAACTGATAAGGTAAAAGCCACTGAAACCTGGGCTGCCTATAAAACATATACAAGAAAATATGGGGTAATTCCCCTGTTTTGCCTAAAATCAACAAGGGTATTTGTATATTTTAAGCAATAATTGACTGCCCAGAAGGGGTAGACCTTTGTTTTTGTCTTTCAGATAATCAAAGAAAACTAATGCCAGCTAAACAGCATACAACATACCATGATTTACTGGCAGAGTAAAAATTATGTTTTGTGTTCTATGTTCTGTCTTGTGGTGTCTGTCTCAAGTGGCCAGAATGTGTTTAATATTTTCATGGGATGGTCTGGTTTGAAATAAAGCAGAAGGCTTGAATTGAAATGCAGATATTTGTTTTGTTCAACTTAAAATACAAAGTGTTTGAATACATCAGAAAAATGTGATATACTAAAGTCTTATGTATTTTCTTAAGTAAAAGAAAAAAACTGCATTGGCCAAATTGCATACTAACAGTCTTTGGAAGCAAGGACATAAAAAGTTAACCCACTCCCCATATTGTACATGGGATCCTTCTGGCTACCTCAGATTTCTAGCCAGAGGGCTGGGGAGGGTGGGAAGCTATTGAACTAGAGCTTGTATTAAATGAACTCAAAGTGGGTGTGCTTGTCCTGGCTTGTTGTTCCAAAGCTCTGTAATAAGGTTATTTTAGTAGAAGGGTACATGTGGCATACATTAAATAATAAGACTAATGTACTGTATAACAGCAATGTGTATGTGTTCATTGTTAACAAAAGGTGTATAAGTAAAAAGTAAAAGTTTCCTTTGTAGGTTAAAAAGGAAGCCAAAAGGGAAAAGGAAAAGAACGAGTTAAATGAGAAAAACTTTAACTAGCAAGCTCAGTCCAAAAAAAAAAAAAATACACTGACTTCGTTCAAGGACACTTGGCTAACAACCAGAAAAGGGGGGCTGTACAATCTGCAAAGCCACTCATGCAATGTGTTAGGTTTCCTTTTTACACAGGTAAAGACGCACTACCCGAAGACCCTAGCAGCCCTGCCACTCCATGGAACCTGGAGACCGGATCAATGTACAGGTCCACCAACAAAAGACTGCTTTGGCTCCACACTGGAAAGGCCCTTATTGAGTCCTGCTGATTACCAACACCGCTGTGAAGTGCCAAAGACTGACTGCTTGGACCCATGATTCTCACTTCAAAAAGACCCGTCCACATAAGGAGAACTCTCCTATATGATTAGCCTATTCCTTCTTCTAGCTCCACTGTGCCTTCTGGACAGCAGGGAAAAAGGACAAGGTGACGTGCTAGCTAACCTCTCCCTTGTCCGCTGACAGACCTACTGTGCCTTTGAACTTTTCTAGAAGAATCAAAAACCATTACAGGGTGATGTGCTGATAATCTCCCCTGTAGAATGCTAAACTACAATTGTTTTGGGAAAGAAGAAAAAAAAACACTCACTCCACTGACATTGCCAAAGTCCAGGAATTCCTGACTAAAAAGGACATTGAGAACTGACCCTGGTAAAGAAACAAAAATTCTACACTGGCAGGAAGAAACTTGTGGGATCCTGTTTGGAAATGTGGTATTAATTGAATTTTGGGGTTTATTCTACAGGCTGCGCCCTGTGTTTTGGATAAATCCTTTAGTATGTATTGCCCTCCCTAATTGGATTTTAAATGACATTGCCTTTATCCAGTTTTCAGATCACTTTTACATACCCAGATTGCTCACAAGGGGCTGCCATTAGATTAGCACAACAAAGAGTCTGGGTTATTTCCTCTGGAAAAAGAAGAAATTGGGCAGATCCCTGTGGGCTGGGGCTAACATTGTAACAGCCATTTGGAATATTCTTAAAGGCCAAGAACATAATAAGAAATTGGGCCGACTAGAAAGGGCCACTAGCCTTATTTTTTAAGCTCAGCTATCTTAAGTACAGGCTGGAGCTGGTGAGTTACATGTCATTTCCACCCTTAGTTCTATGACCCAGAAGTTACTGACAGAAATGGTGTTAAATATCACTAAGACTGGGAAGGCATTGCAGTGGGATCTAGTATGTTTAGAAATCCAGGATTTCCTGAATGACCAGCTGATGGCCATTTGGATTAATCTTGAGTACCAGACTTGGCCCACTGCCCTTACAGACACATCTGAAGTACCATCTGATCTGTGGTCATGGAAACATATTTGGACACTTTCTGGATGAAAGTGTGTACATTTACAGTGCTCCTTCCAAGCATATGGACCGGTTAGGGTGGATGTGGGCTCCCACATACCGAATCCTGCCGGGTCCATGGGGAGGATGCATATGGGACTAAATTATTCACCGAGGCATCTGGGAAATTAAACCATTGAGTATGCCTACCTGAGTTATAGTCAGTGCCCCGATCCCTTAGTTGTTAAATGAACAAGGTTCCACTCTTTTGTCCATGCATTCATTCCTGGGTTGGGGGTGACTAAGCTTAAAAGAGCAGTTGTAAATATTTCTGCAGGGCTTCATTGCTTTTTGGCCTCAAAGTGTGAGAAAACTCAGCCAAAAGGTTTGGTGAGTATTCTCAAAGGGGGGAGTTGTTGGAAAATCATAGTGCTAATGAAGCCTTTTTGCATTAGGCCTGAGTGAACCAAAGTTATGCTATGCTTGCCCAAACCGTGTTGGAAAGCTTACAGAACTTATTAGACTGAAGGCCGTGTATCTACCTAAGTCAGCTATTTCGCTTATCAGTTTTGTTTGGCTCCCCAAGTGTATGCAGCTGCGTTCACATGTATGCATCCAAAGTATCTAGTACAAAGGGTCAACGGATGTATCTTGTGTCCCCTTCAGAATGACAAATGTATCCTCAACAGATGTATCTTGTAGCCCCCACAAAATGATATATGTATCCTGCATATCCAATTATCCCCTAACAGATGCATGTACAGGTTCTACAGGTCAACCAAATGACGTAGACAAACGTAGGCTAAGTTGTTTGTTTCGGGGTATAAAGGTAAGCCCATCTGGCCATGTAAGGTGTGTCTCTTTCTCTGGCACTAGCCGAGAGGAACACCCGCTCAGCTGACCGATCAATAAAGGGTGTGGTACTCGTCTTCCTGTCTCCGTGCCTCCTTGGTGTAATTAGGTAAGCTCCAGGGGGAAACGAGCCCTTTTGGCTAACATTTCCAGCTGCTGAGTTGTGGGGGAGAGAGGCCAGGTCATGATGTCTCTTCCCCTCTTTCATAGTTTCCTCTGACTTGCTAGGAAGCTCCTTTGCTACGATGTGAGTCAATCAGTGTCCATTGTCTCTGTGGTATCTCGGAGAAGCCTGCATTGTACACGGTTCCTGGGATGGTCCTTGGGAGTGTGGATCCCTTCAATGGGCCAGCAGCGAGTCTGGCTCCTCCCTTGTCGCACCTGAAAGTCTGGTGGGGGGCATTTCCCAACCTCATAACATATCTCAGTAACGCACACAGAGCAAAACTTCATAACTTCCCAACCAATGCGAGCACACACAATCCAACACGATATTAATGTTCAACAGATCAAGACTTTTGAAATAACACCTCACCAGGCAGACTTTGTACGAACCATCTCATCATTATATGAGAGTGGTGAATATGGGGCTTGCAGGGTGCTGCTCTGAGCACAGCGTGCCACACCTGGGCTTACATTGCAATGGAGACGTACCCTTAGAGTCCATCTCTCCTGGGATAAAGATGGCCCACACCTGACTCTCTGCCAATCCCCACTGGGCCCTGAGAAGTGTTGTTCGTGTTTGGATTCTATAAAGCAGAGGAGCAGATGAAGTTTTGCTCCCAAGGTGTGTGTGTGATTCTTTGGACAGGTCTACACTACAAAATTAGGTTGGTGTAATTACATGACTTAGGCTGGCAATGCAGTTCTATCAAGCTAATCCCGGTGTAGATAGCGGCTCAGCTGTCAGAACTTTCTGGAGCTATGAAAGGAGGTACCCAGCCTCTGTAGCAGGAATGCAGGGCAGGTGAGTTCACGGCAGGCATGGAGGGATACTGGTGGAGGCCAGTTATGGTGATATAATGACCAGCAGCATTTACACTGACATTTGTCACTTTAAGTTTGCTGCAAAAAGCACTAGGCCTCTCGTCGAGGTGGTTTTATTTTGTCACCAAAACAGGGCAATTTTGTCGCCAGACGTGGCATTGCAGTGTGTGCACCAGCCACAAGCTGCTGACCGAGGGAGCGTTGTGTGTTTTTCACGCATCTGAGCAATATAATGATGCTGAAGTAACCTTGTAGTGCAGACCTGGCCAAAGATTCTCATTCATTCATTCATTCTCTCTCTCTCTCTCTCTCACACACACACACACACACACACACACACACACACACACACACACACACACACACACACACACACACACACACACACACACACACACACACACACACCTTGCAAGGAAAACGTCACCTGCTCCTCTGCTTTGCAGAATCCAAACACAAGCAAAGCTTGTCAGGCCCCAGTGGGGATGGCAGGGAGTCAGGTGTGGGCAGACACTGTGCTGTTGCCACAGGCAGGCACCATGGCTTAGCTGGCTAAAGCACCTGCCTTGTAAACAGGAAATCCTGGGTTCAATTCCCAGTGGTGCCTTGTTGACTAACTCTTGGGCAACCTGGTATTGGCTACTGTGGGAAGACAAAACACAGAGCTCTTTGGTCCAGCCCAGTATAGTTGTTTAAATTATACTCACAGGCACTGATAACAGACTTACTGAAAATTTGGGAGTTAAGAGCTGATAGGTCAGTGTTCCAGCCTGTCACAGATGATCCTGCTTCCTCTGGGACAGGGGCAGGTCTGGGCTCTCAGGCTGAATGGCTCATTGTGGCTGGCAGAACCTGTGGGCAGCTTGTTTAGTTTGTACCGAGGGTTGAGTCCTGCTTTGTGCACCGTGTGTGAGAATGAAAATCCTAAACTGCCCTTTGAAATAACGAATGCAGCAGGACGTGTTATTGTCTCTGCCCCAAAGCAGACAGACCAATGGAGAAATGCCATTGAGTCCAGGCTAATACTCCACTGCCATTTTACCTTGTTTGCTTGCTAAACTAAACTCCCTCCCAACCTTGAGGGCTCCCAGAGCCCGGTATTGAGCCTGAGCCGAGAGGTCTACGCTGCAAATTTACCACCCCATGGCCCTAGCCTGGGAGCCTGCACTGGCACGGGACAGCGCTGGGTGTTTCATTGCAGTGTGGACATAGCCCAGCATTATGTCTACACTGCCATTAACACACCCAAGTCACTATTCTCAAACCCTGGGTCAGTTGATTCAGCGTAGACACTTGGGCTTCAGCCCAGCCTCCAAGACCCCATGAGGGGTGAGGGTCTCCGAGCCTGGGCTCCAGTCTGAGCCCAGATGTCTACGCTGTAGTTTTTAGCTCCACAACCTGAGCCCCAGGAGCCCAAATCAGATCATCCAGGCCAGCCGGGCCAGCGGGATTTTATCACAGTCTAGATGCCCTCTCAGGGTATGTCTACACTGCAATGTAAGCCCAAGGTTAGTAGAAGTCATGTCAGCAGCCCCAACACATAAACATAAACCACAAGGGAAAGACCCACCCCCCAGATAAGCTGGGCAGTGTCCTTCTCCCTACGGTTCGTAAGTCCAGCAACCAAAAGTCCTTTAACATGAGCCATCCCCTCTCCCACCCCACTCACAGCTGTTGTCCTTAGTCAGAGCAAGCCCAGAGGTGCCTCTGTAGAGTTCACCTGCCATCCTGGGTGGAAAAGGGGGGAATATAAGAAGGCTCCATACTCACTATGTTGTCTAGGGACTCACTCATCCCTCTACAGCCACCCTGTCCTAAAGTTGGTCTGACACCTAAATTTTAGCATTGGGACCCAGACCCCAGCCCACTCAGCTTTGGAACCCCTGTCCCCTGCCTAGCAAGTGCTATTGAATTGAGGGTGAGTCCCTCAATCGGGGTCTGCCAAGCACAGTTGTGCTGCCCTCGATTCACACAACAAGGATAACAACCCTTTATTTCTCCTGCCCCCAATAACATGGAGACTGGGAGTCCAGCACCAACCACAAGTGATCATTTCGGCAAGCAACCCAACCTATTTCCAACACACTGTAAAATCCACATGCAGACTCATACACAAAACCTTGCAATAAAATCTTCCTGAGCGGGTCTGAAGCACCTGCTGCTGGAGGGAAGGAGGGAGCCGTGGATTGGGATTGAGGAGCAGCATGAGGAGAAGGGGCCTGTGGGTTGGGACAGAGGAGAAGGGTGAAGAGGAGCAGGCTCGGGTTGGGAGTGAGGAGCAGTGAGCATAGGAGGGACTGAGGGTTGGGTCTGAGGGGCACTGGGAAAAGAGGCGACATGGGTTTAGGCTGAAGAGCATCTTCATTTGGGGATCCAGCAGGACAGAGGAAGGCAGCAGGTGATTCTAATTCCTTAGGGATATTCTGTGTGTGTGTGTGTGTGTGTGTGTGTGTGTGTGTGTGTGTGTGTGTGTGTGTGTGTGCGCGCGTGCGCAGGGGAGGAACATGCTCTATGCCCAGAGGCCTTTATTCCTCCAGGCTGCAAGGACAGAGGGGCTGTCAGGAAGTTGCCCCTTCAAACCACACACAAAAAGGCCCTTCTGAGGAAAGGGAAAATCCTGAAGAGAAAAAGTAACATCAAAGAGGACTCCAGCAAGACAGTGTAAGATCTTGGGGAGTAGTTTATCACCTGACCAGGGACTTGAACCCTGGACCCTCAGATTAAAAGTTTGATGCTCTGCCCACTGAGCTAGCCAGGCTCATAAAGAAAAACAGCAAGTTGGTGCAGAGGAGAAACTAGTCAAGAAAACAAGAGCGGGAAACAATATGGGAAACCTGCTGCTCTCTCTGGCCTGGTCAACACTACGAGTTTATATCGAATTTAGCAGTGTTAAATCGCATTAACCCTGCACCCATCCACACAACGAAGCCCTTTATATCGATATAAAGGTCTCTTAATACCGGTATGTGTACTCCTCTCCGACGAGGGGAGTAGCGCTGAAATCGGCATTGCCATGTCGGATTAGGGTTAATGTGGCCACAATTCAACGGTATTGGCCTCCGGGTGCTATCCCACAGTGCACCATTGTGACCGCTCTGGACAGCAATCTGAACTCGGATGCACTGGCCAGGTAAACAGAAAAAGCCCCATGAACTTTTGAATTTCATTTCCTGTTTGCCCAGCGTGGAGCGCCGATCAACACAGGTGACCATGCAGTCCCAGAATCCAAAAAGAGCTCCAGCATTGACTGTAGGGGAGATACTGAAGCTGATCTTTGTATGGGGAGATGAATCTGTTCTATCAGAACTCCATTCCAAAAGACGAAATGCCAAAACATTTGAAAAAAATCTCCCAGGCCATGATAGACAGAGGCCACAACAGGGACTCAACACAGTGCTGAAACTTAAGGAGCTGAGACAAGCGTACCAGAAAGCCAAAGAATGAAATGGACGCTCATGGAGGGAGGGGCGGCTGATGACTGTAGCTATCCCACAGTTCCCGCACTCTCCAAAAACCATTTGAATTCTTGGCTGAGTTCCCAAAGCCTGAAGGGTCAAAAACATTGTCACGGGTGGTTCAGGGTATATGTCATTGCCCCCCCTCCCCCGTGAAAGCAAAGGGAAAAAATAATTTCTCGCTTTTTTTCAATGTCACCGTATGTCTACCGGATTCTGCTGGCACATGTTGTGCTGCAGCACTACACAGCAGCATCCCCTTCCCTTCCCTTCCCTTCCCTTCCAGATGGCAGACGGTACAGTAGGACTGGTATCAGTCATCGTCATCCCGTGAGTGCTCCTGGCTGACCTCGGTGAGGTCGCCCAGGGGCACCTGGGCAAAAATGTGAATGACTCCCAGGTCATTCTCTTCTTTAAGCTTTGTCTAATGGAGATTCAGTCCTGCCTGGAATATCATAGCAGCTGGAGGCTGCCCCCCCTCCTCCTTTGAGCTCTACTTGCAGAGGCAATAAAGTCAGTGTTGTTTCAAATTCCTGCATTCTTTATTACTTCATCACACAAATGGGGGGATAACTGCAACAGTAGCCCAGGAGGGGTGGGGGAGGAGGAAGCAATGGGTGTGGTTGTTGCAGGGGCACCCCCTAGAATGGCATGCAGCTCATCATTTCTGCGGGATGTCTGGGGCTCTGACCCGGAGTGGCTGTTTGCCTCTCTGGTTCTTTAGTAGGCTTGTCTGATAGTCTAGACAGGACTGACTCTCCCTTTAGACAAAACGTAAAGAAGGGAATGACCGGGGGAGTCATTCCCATTTTTGTCCATGCGTCCCCGGCCGACCTCACGAGGCCGGCCAGGAGCACCCATGACAGCAGCAGACAGTACATTATGACTGGTCACTGTCATTGTCAACTTGCAAAGCAGCAGATGGGATGGGATGGCTAGTAACTATCTTTGCTAACTTGCAAAAGGCAAGGGGATGCTGCCGTGTAGCGCTGCAGTACCGCGTCTGTCAGCACCATCCAGTAGACATACGGTGACAGTGAAAAAAGGCTGAACGGGCTCCATGGTTGCCGTGCTATGGCGTCTGCCCGGGCAATCCAGGGAAAAGGGCACGAAATGATTGTCTGCCGTTTCTTTCACGGAGGGAGGATTGAGTGACAACATTTACCCAGAATCACCCATGACACTGTTTTTGCCCCATCAGGCATTGGGATCTCAACGCGGAATTCCAATGGGCGGGGGAGACTGCGGGAACTATGGGATAGCTATGGGATAGCTACCCACAATGCAACACTCTGGAAATTGACACTAGCCTCGTACATGGACGCACACCACTTAATTAATGTGCTTAGTGTGGCCGCGTGCACTCGACTTTATACAATCTGTTTCCAAAAAACAATTTCTGTAAAATTGGAATAATCCCATAGTGTAGACATACCCTGTGATTAACAACTTTGCTGGCTAATTGAAAGGCTTTGCTGGCTAATTGAAAGGCTGATGGTTCAAACCCAAGTGAAGATGGAGGTGTTTTTAGTGATGAGAATCCAGTACATTTTAACAGGCAGAAAAGTGCCTCAATGCTGCTCTAGCCTCATTGGGCAAGCATAAGTGGCACTTTTGCCAGATGCATTGGTGGTATAGTGGTGAGCATAGCTGCCTTCCAAGCAATTGACCTGGGTTCGATTCCCAGCCAATGCAGGGAAGTGACATTTTCTCTACTGGGAATTGGTTTTATTTCAGTCACGTTGTATCAGTTTATCAATGAAATGAGAGAATCAATGTCCTGCAGGTCATTCAACACACAGTGGAGGAAGAAAGGGGTGGGACTGTACAATGAGCTGTTGGAGTTATCTGGTATTACAATGTTTGGTTTATTTAAAAAAAAAAATCTTTACTTCCCTCTCCCTTTTAGACTCAAAGCCTTTAAGGTCAGAAGGGAACAATGTGATCATCTAGTCCGACCTGCTGCACCTTGCAGGCCAAAAGACACCACCCACCCACTCCTGTAATAGACCCGGGAGGGGAGGCAGCTCTGTTCATTTCCCCTACCCCAGGCAGCACATGGAGGCCCTCTGCTCCCCTCCCCACATCAGTGTGCAGAGATGTGCCAGCAGCACTGAGGTGGCTCCCTGCCCACTCTGCCTCCGTCTTTCCGTGCCACTCCCAGAAATGTCCGGCATGTCCCAGCATCCCCTGGGGTGGGGGGGGAGTGTCTCCATTCACTGCCTCTGCCCCGAGTACCAACTCCGCAGCGCCCATTGGCCAGGAACTGCAGCCAATGGGAGATCTGGGGGCAGCGCCTGCAGGCAGCAGCACACGGAGACCCCCTGGCATGGCCCACCTAGGACCTGCTGCCGGAGGGTTGTGTGTACCAGTCACTTTGGGAGCTGCAGTGCCCAGGGTAAGCGCCACTCCTCCTGCACTCCAACCCCCTCCCCCAGCGCAGAGCCAGCACCCCGCACCCAAATTTCCTCCCAGAGCTTTGCTTGTCATCCTTTCACCCAGAACCATCGTCCTTCTCCTGGGCTGCAAGTAGCCACCCCTGGGAAGCCAAGAGGCAGGCACAGGATTCTGCCTCCCAGCAGCCAACCGCACCTCCCCAGGCTTTGCAGAACGACTGGTGGTGCTCTACTAACCCCACTTAGCCGCACTGAGGCGCTTAGCTTCTGCCCTGCCTTCCTCAGCTCGACTTTCCTCTTTTGCCCCATTGCTGCCTCACTTCCTCCTTTGGCAAGTCACACAGAGGAGGCAGCAGGAAGAGCCGGCCGCCATAGGCCAACCTCCCAGGGCAGAGGAGACCAAACCACAAGGCTTCAAAAGGTGACTGGCCAAGATCCTCTAGCTTTCCCCTGCTGATGCCAAGGCTTTTTCCCAGCTCATTTCACCACCCACGATCTTGCAGGGGTTGAGTTTATCACAGGTGTTACCCAAAATTGGGCCAGCTAGTAAGCTAATGACCCACCAGAGTTTGGCAGAAAGCAGCACGTTTATTATACTGACAGCTAAGCTCAAAAGAAGAAGCGGGGGGCAGCGGGGGTGACACACTCACACTTGCATACTCACGCTCCCAGGACAGGCACAGCACTGGAGATGTCAGGATTCTGCAAGGTAAGGCAGTCCGGGCAAAGGGCATTCACTGGAGGTACAAGCTTGTGAGTGCTCTCCTGAGCACAGGGCCCCTCCCCCTTTTAAGGGCCTGCACCTCATGGCCTGCGACTAGAGATGACTTGGCTGCATCTGGTTGGTCACACTCCACCTTGGGCAGTGTCCATGCTCTGGGTGTGTGAGTGCTGCCTAATTAGCGTCCCAGACACCTTGTCTACCTGGGAGCTCTTCTGCTCTTCACCCAGAACATTCATCCCACCAGCATTCCAGGAGGGAGCGGGAGGGGAAAAGCCACTTCACAGGCCTTCAGAGAGGGAGAGGAGACAAAAGTGGGAGCAGGGGAAGTACAACAGACCTTCTGAGCATAGAAATCACTGCTGCTCCTACAACAGCAGGGACAGGCCAGTAGGAGCTTGGAAAATTAAGCCATTGTGTTTCTGCCTGGTTTTGAACCAGGGACCTTTTGCATGTTAGGTAAACGTGATAACCACTACACTGCAGAAACTCTGTCAAAAGCCTTTGCCCCTCCCTTCATAAGGACATAAGAATGGCCATACTGGGTCAGACCAAAGGTCCATCAACCCCGCATCCTATCTGCCAACAGTGGCCAATGCCAGGTGCCCCAGAGGGACTGAACAGGTAATGATCAAGTGATTTCTCTCCTACCATCCATCTCCACCCTCTAACAAACAGAGGTTAGGGACACCATTCCTTACCCATCCTGGCTAATAGCCATTCATGGACTTAACCTCCATTCATTTATCTGAAAAAAGAAAGAGGAGTACTTGTGGCACCTTAGAGACTAACAAATTTATTTGAGCATAAGCTTTGCTGGGCTAAAACCCACTTCATCGGATGCATGCAGTGGAAATACAGCAGGAAGATATATATATATACAGAAAACATGAAAAAAAATGGGTGTTGCCATACACACTATAACGAGTGAGCAGTTAAGGTGAGCTATTATCAGCAGGAGAAAAAAACCTTTTGTAGTGATAATCAGGATGGCACATTTCCAACAGTTGACAAGAAGATGTGAGTAACAGTAGGGGGACAAATAAACAAGAGGAAATAGTTTGACTTTGTGTAATGACCCATCCACTCCCAGTCTTTATTCAAGCCTAATTTAATGGTGTCCACTTTGCAAATTAATTCCACTTCAGCAGTCTCTCATGAGAGTCTGTTTTTGAAGGTTATTTGTTGTAATATTGCAACTTTTAGGTCTGTAAATGCGTGACCAGGAGATTGAAGTGTTCTCCGACTGGTTTTTGAATGTTATAATTCTTGACATGTGATTTGTGTCCATTTATTGTTTTACGTAGAGACTGTCTGGTTTGGCCAATATACATGGTGGAGGGGCATTGCTGGCACATAATAGCATATATCACTTTGGTAGATGTGCAGGTGAACGAGCCTCTGATAGTGTGGCTGATGTGATTAGGTCCTATGATGATGTCCCCTGAATAGATATGTGGACAGAGTTGGCTTTGTTGCAAGGATAGGTTCCTGGGTTAGTGTTTCTGCTGTTTGCTTGCTGGTAAGTATTTGCTTCAGGTTGGGGGGCTGTCTGTAAGCAAGGACAGGCCTGTGTCCCAAGATCTGTGAGAGTGAGGCATTGTCCTTCAGGATAGGTTGTAGATGCGCTGGAGAGGTGTTTGTTGGGGGGCTGAAGGTGACGGCTAGTGGGGTTCTGTTACTTTCTTTGTTGGGCCTGTCCTGTAGTAGGTGACTTCTGGGTACTCTTCTGGCTCTGTCAATCTGTTTCTTCATTTCAGCAGGTGGGTAATGTACTTGTAAGAATGCTCGATAGAGATCTTGTAGGTGTTTGTCTCTTTCTGAGGGTTGGAGCATATGTAGTTGTATTTTAGAGCTTGGCTGTAGACAATGGATTGTGTGGTGTGGTCTGGATGAAAGCTGGAGGCATGTAGGTAAGCATAGCAGTCAATATGTTTCTGGTATAGGGTGGTGTTTATGTGACCATCGCTTATTAGCACAGTAGTGTCCAGGAAGTGGATCTCTTGTGTGGACTGGTCCAGGCTGAGGTTGATGGTGGGATGGAAATTGTTGAAATCATGGTGGAATTCCTCAAAGGTTTTCTTTTTCATGGGTCCAGATGATGAAGATGTCATCAGTGTAGCGCAAGTAGAGTAGGGGCATTAGAGGATGAAAGCTGAGGAAGCGTTGTTCTAAGTCAGCCATAAAAATGTGGGCATACTGTGGGGCCATGCGGGTACCCATAGCAGTGCCGCTGACTTGAAGGTATACATTGTCCCCAAATCTGGAATAGTTGTGGGTGAGGACAAAGTCACAAAGTTCAGCCACCAGGTTTGCCGTGACATTATCAGGGATACTGTTCCTGACGGCTTGTAGTCCATCTTTGTGTGGAACGTTGGTGTAGAGGCCTTCCACATCCATAGTGGCCAGGATGGTGTTTTCTGGAAGATCACCAATGGATTGTAGTTTCCTCAGGAAGTCAGTGGTGTCTCGAAGATAGCTGGGAGTGCTGGTAGCGTAGGGCCTGAGAAGGGAGTCTACACAGCCAGACAATCCTGCTGTCAGGGTGCCATTGCCTGAAATGATGGGGCATCCAGGATTTCTACGTTTATGGATCTTGGATAGCAGATAGAATACCCCTGCTGCTTTTTTGGCCTGCTGCTTCTCTGTCTGGGATGTTTCTGTCAGTCCTGGCACACAAAAAGGGTATCATTGCAAGCGCCCACGAAGGCGAGATGAATTTTTGCCTGCCTTGCTCAGCTTGACTTGCTTCCTCACCCCATTCCTGCCTTAGATCCTGGGTCGCCTGGTGGCTGAAGATGGTCCATTGTCTCGAGCGGTGCCAGAGCCTGACACAGTGCCCGGGCGCCTTTGCTCTGCACATGCCGGCCATGCACATTTGCAAATACTTTAAAGATCCTGTCAGTAAGTTCTGGAGACAGTTGCTCACCTTCAGA
This sequence comes from Mauremys reevesii, assembly GCF_016161935.1. Lineage (NCBI taxonomy): Eukaryota > Metazoa > Chordata > Testudines > Geoemydidae > Mauremys > Mauremys reevesii. The sequence continues at coordinate 12,747,130 of NC_052639.1, forward strand.
GGAAGCTCCCTAAAATTGGCCTGTCTCACCCAGTGGTACATTGACCTCTGTTCAGACTGAGCCGAAGGGGGGGGGCTCGCTGCTGTGGCTGCCGCTGCTGTGAGGGTGGCCACTGTTGCGGATGAAGCCATCCTGGAAGCACCTTCCACCTAGCCACCCACTGAAAATCCTGTAGGATGTAAGGTGGGAATAGAAGAACACGGGGCGGCGCCTTCCTAATCTCCTCCCCCTTCCGCCACTATTGGCCATCCCATACCTGGTGCTGCACCCAGTGGGGTAAAAAAAATACGGCCATATCGGAAGAGTCAGTTGGGTTCTTTATGGTTGTCCCGTCATTCTCCTCGGGCCTGACCTGCCCTCCAGCTCAGCCACCCACTGAAAATTGAAAAACAAAAAAGTAGAGCCGTACAAGGCTTCAAAGCCCACCAGGCCCAACCACCATTTCTAATACAGCAGAAAAGCCGCACTTCTCCTGACTAGGTAGGGACGTCCTATGGCCCCACAAGAAGTGGAAGGTCATCGTGTTCAGTCTCAGCAGCATTCGTGGAGCAGGGGGAAACACATGGCTGAGGTTAATGACAAGGTCCCCTTACGCCACCGGCTGAGCCATTCCTCACAGGCCAGCAACCATTTCTCCCAGTTCGCGTTCCCCACCTCGTCCCCAACTGAACGCTAGAAGGCCCAGCCATCAACCTGCAAACTCTTGCTGCCCTCCTCTTCTGCCCTGACTGATAGGGGGGAGTATTGAGCCTCCCTCCCTTAGGCCCTTCAGCATCCCTGGGGAAAGACAACACTGCCCAAGTGACTTTGGGCCAGTAGGTCAACCAATAGGGCTGCCTCCTAGGCCAGCCTGCAGCCCAGCTTCAGGACTCAGAGGAAATGGAGCTCGCATCCCTACCTACAGGACTCCAGGCACGGCCAGGCTTCTGGATCAAACATCCCCTCTTGTGCTCAAGTCACAACAGCTAGCGGGTAAAAGACAGGCTTTCATGGCCTTTGAGAAAGCAAGATCGAGCCTTGGAAGACCCAGCAGGGTTTGTGGCACAGGAATTGTCCTCAGATCCCACCGAGACTTCAGCTCAGATTGCAGGATTCAAAGTCCCGAGTGCTGCCCTTACACCATGGGACCAATAGGGAACCCCCAGACCTCTGCTGAGCTCTGGTGTGGATGACCCTGTGGGGGCAGCCCTGCCTTTACTCACCAAGTTGGCCTGCAGCAGTTTGCTGCAGCTCCCAGAGGCCTTTCTTAAACCAGACTGAGAGGCCAGTGGGCATGTGAGGAAGTTGCCCCTTCAGTCCCAGGCAGTACATGGCCCTTCCTAGGAAAGAACAAGTCCTGGGGGAAAAGGTGATGTCAAATAACAACTTGGAGAGATGCCTTCTTTCCTTCTGTGGGGAACTGTTCCCTTTTTACCTGACCAGGAACTTGAACCCTGGACTCTCAGATTAAAAGTCTGATACTCTGCCAGCTGAGCTAGCCAGGCTTACACATAAATGAAGCAAATTTCATGAAGAAGAGAAACTAGTCATGAAAATGAAGGCAGGAAACAATACAGAAAACCTGCTACTCTCACTCTCTTAGCAGTCCTAGCCCCAGCCTGCTCCTCCATCCGGCGCCCTGAGGTCTTATTCTTTTTTCAGTTAAATATCAAATCCAGGAGAAAACACAGTTATACAAAGCAAAATGAAATCACAAACAGAAATGTCATTGGAAATACAGAAATAAAAAAGGAAAATGCAATCCCCATCACTTTATCGTGTCAGGGCCATTCCTGTATCGAGAGCCCCCGAAGGTCCCTGTCTGCTTACAAGAAACCTGGAGGAACTCATACCACAGCCTGAACATGAAACTCAACTGCTCCCAGGTGCTGCAGTAAAACCCTTTCCCTGCTGTGACGTTGCACTCCATAGGATTTTATGAAAATATGCTAATGAGTGTGAATATAATGTAACTGGAACATTCTTCATGCAAAAGTTCTCTTGTAAGGTATCATTACACAGCTTATAATCTACTGTGTGTGTTCATCCTATTTGTATGAACCGATCATTCCTGTATCTGAAACTAGAAATATGAACTATAACTCTGAGGTCCTGTTGTAATGATGCAAAGTGTGGGCCATTAATAGTGGTTTGGACTCTTGATGGCTCCGATCAACCAGGACAATTGACTGGAGATGGCTCTGTCCTGCACCATCTGTGAGTCAGGCCAGGAAGAATGAAGGCTTGGGGGTCTCACAGGACATGTGACCATGTCACCTGGTACAGGAATCCATCTTAAACCTGGGGCTCTTCCCCAAGAGAGAGACAAGAATTCCTGCCTTGTACCAAAGCTGTATAAGGGGGTGGAACTGAACAAACATGGCTGCAGTCATGAGACATCCCCTAGCTACCACCTGAGCTGGAACACGGACTATACGAGGTGAAAAGATTGGGCCCAGACATAAAATAAGTCTAGTCTGCAAAAGAAGCTTATTGGAAGATCTCTGAGGGTGAGATTTGATCTGTATTGAGTTTCATACTGTATTAGGCTTGGGCTTGCATGTTTTTGTTTTATTTTGCTCTGTGAAAAATACAAGGTCCATAGAGAAGGAAAAGAAAATGCCCTAGAAAAGTCTGTGTGTGTGTGTGTGTGTGTGAGATGGGTGGGAGGGTGTCTAGAAACCACTTTCCTCTAGTTTCTTTTCTCTGATTTCCTGTAGAAAATCTGAAGCAGGGAGCAAAAGCCATTGCCTTCTCTGAGGCTTGAACTCAGGACCTTCAGATTATGAGACTGACACACTGCCAACTGCACTAAGAAGGCTTGGAAAAGTTTTAGGCTCAGTGTTTATAGGACCCTCCTACAGCAGTGACTGGGCCAGGGAAGGAGCCAGAGATGTGCTGGAAGAAGCAGGGAGCTCTGGTGACCAGAGACTTTTCATGGCAGCTTTCACAGCAGCAAAGAAATCAATTCAGGCTGCCAGTGAACAATCTACTGGAACTAATGGCAGCACAGGGGGGATGTTTCCAAGCTATGCACCTACTGCCACATTTTAGAACTTACTCTCCTTTTCCTAGTAGGGCACTTTCCATGCAAATTAAGCAAAGCAAGTTGGGGAAACTACACAGGTAATAAAAACCAGTGCTCTAAATAAGGCTTGAATTCATAATCCCAGCAGTAGCCCCCTCTGCGCTAACCAGTTGCACCACTGCAGGTGCCTCTTAGGCAAAGCTGGGAAGCAGGCAGTTATCAGTCTCTGTGATTCAGACCTTTGCCTGGTAATTGAAAGGTTGATGCATCAAACCTAACTCAAGATGCGGCTTTTCAGCCATGAGACTCCAGGACATTTTGACAGAAAGAAAATCTCCTCTGTTTTGGTTTAGCCCCATTTGACTCCTTCTGCTCATCTTCTCCCCCTCCCTCCAGTCTCTTTCCTTCCCCATTGGGGCCATGCAGAGAGGAGCCCCAGTCAGTCTCTGTCACAGAGTCTGTATCCCATAAAGGGAGGGAGGGAGGGGTTGCTCCAAAACACTGATAATGGGGTGGGGAGGGGTGGGCATGGTTAGGGGGAGAAAGGATGGAGAATTAACAGTGGGGCCCAGAGAGATTCCCCCAGATTGGGGAGATCCCCTGCTGCCCCCCATCAGCCAGCTGTGGGAACAACTTGGGATTGCTTGGGGAAGCCACCTTTAAAAACACAAGTGTAACATTCTAGTTACATTTTAATAACACCAAAGCCTCCTCAATCCCAGGGTCACGATCACTGGAATGATTTTGCCTTGATATTTTACCAGCCGCAGACACAAAGCGAGTCAAATTACAGTTTCCGGTCGGAGTCAGTGCACACACAAGAATCCGGAGGCTTTTAATTCCTTAGGTTCTGCTGCCATTTCATTTCTGTCCTGTTCCAAGATTTATCATTGTGCAAAGCAACGTTAGGCCCTTGGGAGTGTCCCCCTCAGTGCTGCCTGCCACCCCTGGGCAATTTAAAAGGGCCCAGGGACCCCCGCCACCACCGCCAGCAGCACAAGGGGACTAAGGCGGTTTCTTGCCCGCCCTCACTCCATGTGGCACGTCACTCCCGGAAACGGCTGGCACCTCCCTGGTGTGGGGGAGGTCTCCGTACGCTGCCCCGCCCTGAGTGCCAACTCTGCCAGCTGTGGCAATGGGAGCTGCGGGGGTGAAGTCTGCGGGCAGCCATGCACAGAGACACCCCTGGCCCTCCCGCTTAGGGGCTGCTGCCAGAGGAGGGTGCAGGTTGCTTTTGGGAGATGCCCGAGGTAAATGCTGCACCCCTCACCCTCTCCTGCACCCCCAACCCAGACCCCACACCTGCACCCAAACTCCCTCCAAGAGCTTGCCCCCTGCACACCCTCCTGCAGCATAACCCCCTGACTGAGTCCAGACCCTGCACCCAAACTCTCCCAGAGCCCAGCCCCTCTCCCTCCCACACCCAAACTCCCTCCCAGAGCCTTAGGCAGGTGTGTGTGGGGGGGTGGGGCAGGACTTGGTCCCATTCTGGGCACCACCAAAAATTGTACAAACCTGCCGCCCCTGTCCAGCCCAACCTTCTGCTGATGCACCTCAGCCCACACCCGTGCAGGGTTTGAAGCTTCCATTGCTTAAATTCCAGGACACTGAGGGATTTCAGCTCCCCTTTGCCCAGAGGGAACTTCACCCCACTCCCAGCCAGGTTCTTGTCCATGGGATCACTGTAGGGGGGCTGGGTCCCGCTGGGTCTTTTCTCTCTCTGTGACAGGCCAGGGTGCAATAACTGGGGCATCTGAGCACCCAGGACCTTCTGTGGGGCTGCCATTCCCCTTCCCCTTCTGTGGTCTCATCAGTCATTGACTCCAGCCTTTTTTCTATCCATCATCAGCATCATCCCAAGCAAACTGCACTCGCCTCAAAAAGACAGTGTCCCCTGGTGGGTGTAAATCACTGACCTCTCTCCTCTCTGAGCACTGACTGCCCCTGTGTTTCCTTGCCTCTCAGTCTGTGCAGATGGGACCTTTCCCTCCAGTGCTGGAGGATTCGCCCTTCTCATCTACCCTTGTGCCAAGCAGCACAGCAGGTGGGAATCTTAAATGTACCAAGGTGACTTAGGAGCAGAAACCACCCCCCAGACCTTCCATGCAATTGGCACTTGCCCCTTACTGAGCAGGATTGAAACTGGTGCAGGGAGACTGCTGGGCCACATCCCCTCTGGGCATGAGCAAAGCAGCAGGGTGAAAAAATGAACTTGGAGATGCTGGGGATTGAACCCAGGGCCTCATACATGCAAAGCATGTGCTCTACCACTGAGCTACATCCCCAGATGGTTTAAGTGGGCTATGGGTTACACTCAGAGCCCTCCTGTTTCCACTGCATCCAGTGACCTATAAGCCTCACGAGAAGCCCATTCCCCTCTCTGAGGGCCATTCCTGCTCTCCTGGAGGTTAATTGTTCATAGGGGTCACTTTGCAGCAGGGCCAGATTCTATGTGTGGGGCAGAGAGAGTTTGTGCCCTGGACTCAGGGTGCAGAGATACCCTCAGCCCTCTCCCCTGCATTGGGTGGGGGGTGCTGCCACCCCGTGCTGCAAGGTCATGGTGGGGGACGCTGTGAGCAGCTCAACACCTCACCCTGGCGGCAGAAGCGGGGTGGGGAGCTCCAGGTGTTTCCACCTGCCTGTGAAGTCCAGCTTTCCCCAGCACATTCACTGCGGTGCAATTGGGTCACTGTTTCCATGGCTGAACAGCAAAGAATCATTCCCAGTTTCCCTTCTATCGACAGCAGGATTAGCCTGTGTCAGTGGTTAATGAGGTGGATCTTGTGGTAGATTGTTATTCATTCCCCACCTTGACAATTCACACCGTCCCTTTCCTACTCAAATCCCCAGCACCTCGGTGATCCTGGTAGCGGGGGTTGGGTCCTGAGATTTTCAGGGTCCTTTTTCCCCTCCACCTGGAGTGAACTCAGCTTTTCCCCCATCCCAGACAATCCATGAAATAACAACAGGGGCATAAAGAAAGAGGGGAGGGAACATCTCACAGCCAGGGCTGGATGTGCCCAGGGCCCCCTGCTTGTCCATTGTTTCCATGGAATTTGGCCCCCTGCTTTGCACAAGGGACAGAGAAAGATCTTGCTGTTCCTGTGTCTGTGCAAGGAAAATTGTGCTTCCCTAGGAAAGAGAGGCGGGAAATGGCCCCATGGTGGGACAATATCCTCAGGATTAAGACCTAAGGACTCAGGCTGAGACCTGATAGAACTGCACGCATCTGGGATTTAACAAATTGTCTTCCCTGGAGCAGGGCCAGATCCAGCGTTTTTGCCGCCCCAAGCAGAGGGGAAAAAAAAAAAGCTGCAATCAGCAGCAAGTCCTTCCCTCCAAGAGGGCCAAACTGCTGCTGAAGCCTCCCCTTTCCTTTGGTCGCCCCAGGCACCTGCTTGCTGCTGTGGTGCCTGAAGTCAGCCCTGCCATGGAGACAGTGGGAAGATGGGGGCATCAGGAAAATACCATGGATTCGTTTACATTGCAAGTGAAGAATAACTGAAGCATTTCTGGTTTAAAGTCACTTTTCCCTGACTGGGAATTGAACCCAGGCCTTGGCAGTGAGTGCCAAATCCTAACCACTAGACCACCAGGGAGCTGATGTTATTTTTTCTCTCTTATGCTACACTTTCTTAGGCTACTTTCTATCCTCTTTCTGAAACTGCTCCATTGTCCACTACCTGAGGGTCTGGGAGCAGAAAGTGCAGGAATCCCTGTACTCAGGGTCACAACCTGAGCCCAACCCAAGCCACTGAAACAAACTCAAATCATGCTTCCTCCAGCAGGATCACAGAGCCACACAAAAAAACCCCATGAGGAACAATCCTCCTCTGTCTTCATTTACCCCATCACAACCCTCTCAGCAGCCCGCTCTTGCAGGAAGGACACTGAGCTGATAGGAGCTCTGGCATAGAGACCAAGGGAGGGGTGTTGCTCCCCCTGGGTGTGAGCTGATCACATTCTGATTCCATGTAACGGGCCTCTGAGCTTTGCCATCTTGTGAGTTCTGAGTGCTGAGCCCCCCGGACCCTTCTGCTGGGAGCATGGTGATTGCACAACAGCTGCAAGCCCTTTTCCCGTCTCCTTGTCCTCCTCGGCTTCCCCAGATCTTCCCCACAAATGGTTCTATCAGGCGCTGGAGGGAGCTAAGGACCTGCAGGTTTCCCTCACCTACCTCTTAAGGCAAACAGTGATTCCCTTCTCTGACACTCCTGGGTCAGGCTTCTTTTGAGTTTTTCCTCAGGGGACCTGATTCCCTGTGAAAATGTGTGTGTGGGGAACTGGCTTGTCTACCCCCTCTCTGGGAGCTGAGAAGCTTTTTCAGACTCTCCCCCACTAGATGAGTCCAACAGCACCTCCCACTGGTGGGAGAATCCTAAATGCCACCCTCCCCTCTGGTTACTCTGACCAGATGATGGCGACAGCATGTTAAATCAACCCCAGCTCTCTGGGCTAGAGAGCAGCATCTAACCAGCCTTGTGACAGCTCCGGTTTGCTCGCTGGAGCCATAATGAACCAGGAAAGAAGGCAAATGTCAGACAGGGAACCTCAGCTCCGCAAATAAATGCCCTCAGGGCTCCTTCTACACTGCGACTGGGCACTTGACTGACTTCAAATCCGGCCAGCCCAGTTGATAGAGCATGAGACTCTTAATCCTGCCAGCATGAGTTTAAGCCCCATATTGGGCAGCAGCAACAGCTCTTAGGTGTCACTCTTATGCTTATAGTCACAGCCCAAAATGAAATAAATTCTCTGTCTGCTCTACAATCTAAGGCAGATCAGGTTCCTTCCTCTCTGAGCTTCAGTAAAACATGAAGAGAGAACAAATAGAATTTCCTCCTCTTCCATTCTACCCCAGGCAAGAAGAGGGGATAATAACCATTTAACAGATGACTGCAGAGAGAAAAGTTTGGTCTTTATAAATAGGATGATGATCAATTGGTCTCCATGTCCACTGACGGTAGGACAAGAAGTAATGGGCTTAATCTGCAGCCAGGGAGATTTACGTTAGATGCTGGGAACAGCTTTCTAACTCTGAGGGTACGTCTACACTACGGGACTATTCCGAATTTGCATAAACCGGTTTTGTAAAACAGATTTTATAAAATCGAGTGCGCGCGGCCACACTAAACACATTAAATCGGTGTTGTGCGTCCATGGTCCGAGGCTAGCGTCGATTTCTGGAGCGTTGCACTGTGGGTAGCTATTCCCTAGCTATCCCATAGTTCCCGCAGCCTCCCCCGCCCCTTGGCATTTCCGGGTTGAGATCCCAGTGCCTGATGGGGCAAAAATCATTTTCGCGGGTGGTTCTGGGTACAGCCTCACCCCTCCCTCCCTCCCTGAAAGCGGCAGACAACCGTTTCGCGCCTTTTTTGCTTGGTGAACCGTGCAGACGCCATAGCACAGCAAGCATGGACCCTGCTCAGCTCCATACCGCAATCGTGAATGTTTTAAACACCTCGCGCACTCTCGTGCAGTATATGCTGAACCAGGACCTTCGAACCGAGGCGAGTAAGAGGCGGATCTGGCAGCGCGCGATGACAGTGATGAGGACGTAGACACAGAATTCTCTCAAACCGCGGGCCCCGGCGCTTTGGAGATCCTGATGGTAATGGGGCAGATTCTATCCATTGAACGCCGATTTTGGGCCCGGGAAACAAGCACTGACTGGTGGGACCGCATTGTGTTGCAGGTGTGGGACGATTCCCAGTGGCTGCGAAACTTTCGCATGCGTAAGGGCACTTTCATGGAACTTTGTGACTTGCTTGCCCCTGCCCTGAAACGCCATAATACCAAGATGAGAGCAGCCCTCACAGTAGAGAAGCGAGTGGCGATAGCCCTGTGGAAGCTTGCAACGCCAGACAGCTACCGGTCAGTCGGGAATCAATTTGGAGTTGGAAAATCTACTGTGGGGGCTGTGATGCAAGTAGCCAAAGCAATCACTAAGCTGCTGCTACGAAAGGTTGTGACTCTGGGAAACGTGCAGGCCATAGTGGATGGCTTTGCTGCAATGGGATTCCCTAACTGTGGGGGGGCGATAGATGGAACCCATATCCCTATCTTGGCACCGCAGCACCAGGGTACCCAGTACGTAAACCGGAAGGGGTACTTTTCAATGGTGCTGCAAGCACTGGTGGATCACAAGGGACGTTTCACAAACATCCACGTGGGATGGCCAGGGAGGGTTCATGACGCTCGCGTATTCAGAAGCACTACTCTGTTTAAACGGCTGCAGCAAGGGAATTACTTCCCAGACCAGAAAATAACAGTTGGGGATGTTGAAATGCCTGTCGTTATCCTGGGGGACCCAGCCTACCCCTTGATGCCATGGCTCATGAAGCCATACACAGGCAGCCTGGACAGTGGTCAGGATCTGTTCAATTACAGGCTGAGCAAGTGCAGAATGGTGGTGGAATGTGCATTTGGCCGTTTAAAGGCGCACTGGCGCACATTACTGACTCGCTCAGACCTCAGCCAAACCAATGTCCCCTATGTTATTGCTGCTTGCTGTATTCTCCACAATCTCTGTGAGAGTAAGAGGGAGACCTTTATGGCGGGGTGGGAGGCTGAGGCAAATCACCTGGCCGCTGATTACGCACAGCCAGACACCAGGGAGATTAGAAGAGCACACCAGGAAGCGGTGCGCATCAGAGAAGCTTTGAAAATGAGCTTCATCAATGGCCAGGGTACAGTGTGACTGCTGTGTTTGTTGATGAACACCCAACCCCCTTGATTGACTCAGTCCCTGTAAGCAACTCCCCTCCTTCGAGTACAGCTTACTTATGCAAATAAAGTCACTCTCATTTAAAAGCATGAATTCTTTATTAATTCATTATAAAAGAGGAGAGAAGTAAGGGTGTGCTTTGGGAGGAGGAAAGGAGGGATGGAGAAGGCCATTAAAAAAAAATTCAGAGTAACGACATCCTTCTGGTTGGGCTGTCCACGGGGGTGGAGTGGGCGGGTGCACGGAGCCTCCCCCCACGCGTTCTTACACGTCTGGGTGAGGAGGCTAAGGAACATGGTGAGGGGGGAGGGTGGTTATACAGGGGCTGCAGCGGCACTCTGTGATCCTGCAGCCGTTCCTGAAGCTCCACAAGACGCCGGAGCATGTCAGTTTGATCACGCAGCAGCCCCAGAGTTGCATCCCGCCACCGTGGATCTTCCTGCCGCAACCGCTGATTTTCCTGCCGGTCTTCCTGCCGCCACCTCTCATCTCGGTTGTCCCTCCTGTCCTCACGTTCACTGGCCTCTTTCCTGTAATTTGAAACCACGTCCTTCCACTCATTCAGATGAGCTCTTTCATTGCGTGTAACTTCCATAATATCCGAGAACATCTCATCTCGCGTCTTCTTTTTCCTCCGCCTTATCTGTGCTAGCCTTTGGGATGGAGGAGGGATGGTTGAAAAATTTGCAGCTGCATGAGGGAGATAAATATTTAGAAAGATACATTTTACAGAACAATGGTTATACTGTTTCACAGTGAACATCACTATTCACCTAGCACATGTGATTTCCCTACAAGGTCGCATTTTTCATCTTAATAGTGACTGCTTGCAGCTCTGGGGTTACAGATATCACAGACACATCAGGTCCAGGCATCAGAATTCAGCTTGCATGCGGCCATGGTAAGCCACTGTCTCAGTGATTTACCCCTCCCCCCCCCACGCATGGCGAATCCCACGCTAGCTCCCTGCGCCTCAACAACCTTCCCCCTCCCCCCCACCCACTGCTTGTCCGGTAGCTTGGGGAAGATCGCCTCGCTGGTGACCAAACAGAAAAGATCATTGGCATTTCACTCCTCCCCTCCCCCCGCTTCGCTACGTGCAGGAAAGTGTTTTTTTTAAGCTGCTGCATTCCACGAACCCAGTAGAGAAATGGCCACCCCCCTTACTTAAATTCCTGATTTTTAACCAGGTTATCCTGAACGATATCACTTTGCTGAGGATAACAGAACAAGATAAAGAGCGGATGCTTCTTGAATGCCAGCAGTCCCCGGGACCATACACTGTGATGCTTTGCCACGCAATGATCCCTGATTACTTGCTACATGCATGGCATGGTAAAGTGTCCTACCATGGTGGGCGGAACAAGGATGCCTTGCCCAGAAACCTTCTGCAAAGGCTTCTGGAGTACCTACAGGAGCGCTTCATCGAGATGTCCCTGGAGGATTTCCTCTCAATCCCCGGACATGTTAACAAACTTTTCTAAGTAACTATACTGTCTGCGAATGCATCCCAAGTCCTCAGGGCAAATCAATCATTAAAAAAGGCTTGCTTAAAAAACACTGTTTGCTATTTGCAAAGGTACACTCACCAGAGCTCCCTTCCATGGCGTCATTCTCTGGAATAGTTGCTTGTGAGGGCTGGGAGCAGGGTAATTCCGTCAGGGTGATAAAAAGCTCCTGGCTGCTGGGGGTCACGGAGTGCTGTGTGCTCTCTGCTAGGTCTTCCTCTTCTTCTTCCTCTTCATCTTCCCCGTCTGCATAATCCTCAGACATGGCAGAGATTACAACCCCCACCTCGGAATCCACGGTCGGGGTGGGGTACTTGTGGCGCAGCCCCCTAAAATTGCATGCAGCTCAGCATAGAAGCAGCATGTTTTTCGACCTGCCCCGGACCTTCCGTTTGCTTCTTTGGTTTTCTGGTAGGCTTGTCTGAGCTCCTTAACTTTCACTCTGCACTGCACTGAGTCCCTGCTGTGGCCTTTATCCGTCATAGCCTTAGAAATTCTTTCAAATACTTTTTCATTTCGTCTTTTGGAACGCAGTTCTGTTAGCACTGAATCCTCTCCCCATATAGCGATCAGATCCAGTACCTCCCGAGCGGTCCATGCTGGGGCTCTTTTTCGATTCTCAGGAGACTGCATTGTTAACTGTGCTGATGAGCTCTCCACGCTGGGAAGCAGGAAATGAATTTCAAAAGTTCGCGGGGCTTTTCCTGTATACCTGGCCAGTGCATCCGAGTTGAGAATGCTGTCCAGAGCGGTCAGTGGTGCACTGTGGGATACCGCCCGGAGGCCAATACCGTCGATTGCGGCCACACTAACCCTATTCCGATATGTTAATACCGATATTAGCGCTACTCCTCTCGTCGGGCAGGAGTACAGAAACCGATTTAAAGAGCCATTAAAATCGATATAAGGTGCCTCCTAGTGTGGACGGTTGTGGCGTTAAATTGGTTTTACGCTCCTAAAACCGATTTAAACGCCTAGTGTAGACCAGGCCTCAGCCTCCTACTTCACCAATGTCAGACTCTGAGTGCAGTTAAGCTCTGGAATAGGCTCCCAAAGGCGTCGGTGGTGTCTCTCTCCTCAGAGGTTTTTAAGAACAGGTTGAACAAACCTCTGTCGAGGAGACTCTGCATATACTTGGTCCCATAGACAACCTGCTCTGGCTCTATCTGCTACCTTCATCGTGTTTGGATGTAAAGGTGGGAAATGATGGGGAAATTGGCCCCTCTTTCAAGTTTAAATGTTGTAACTTCTACATCTAGACCAGGGTGGCCAACCTGAGCCAACGTAACTGCCAAACATGCACCTTTGTATGCAACTGCTGAGTCAGTTGTGAACCTTGCTACCATTATCATTATCCCTTTGAAATGATGATGGTGATGGACACTTGGCTCTATATCCCAGAGTGCCCTGGACGTCTACAGGCTGCATTAGCCAATCCAACCATTCGGCACTTGCAGATGGGCACCTCTGTATTGTGCCTGAGTCTTGTACAGCTATGAATGGCTGGTAGATACCGACACTTTCCCGTCTTTTTAACCAGCACTAATACCCAGCCAGGCCAGGGCTGGGAAGAGAGAGAGAGCAGCAGGTTTCCCCTATTGTTTCCCACTCATTTTTTCTTGACTAGCTTCACCTCTGCACCAACTTGAAGCTTTTTTATGCGAGACTGGCTAGCTCAGTTGGTAGAGCATCAGACTTTTAATCTGAGGGTCCAGGGTTCAAGTCCCTGGTCAGGTAATAAACTTCTCACTATTTTTGTAAAAATCTGATTTTCTGGAATCTTCTTCGGGTGTTACTCTTTCTCTTCAGGATTTTGCAAATCCTAAGAAGGGCCTTTGTGTGGGGGGGATTGAAGGGGCAACTTCCTGACAGCCCCTCTGACCTTGCAGCCTGGAGGAATAAAGGCCTCTGGGCATAGAGCATGTTCCTTCCCTGCACGCAAACACACAGAATATCCCTAAGGAATTAGAATCACCTGCTGCCTTCCCTGTCCTGCTGGATCCCCAAATGAGGACGCTCTTCAGCCCGAACCCATGTCCTCTATTCCCAGTGCCCTCAATCCCAACCCACAGGCCCCCTCCTCACGCTGCTCCTCAATCCCAACCCACAGCTCCCTCCTTCCCTCCAGCAGCAGGTGCTTCAGCCCCCCTCAGGAAGATTTTCTTGCAAGGTTTCGTGTACGAGTCTGCATGTGGATTTCACAGTATGTTGGAAATAGGTTGGGTTGCTTGCCGAAATGATCACTGGTGGCTGGTGTTGGATTCCCAGTCTCCATGTTACAGGGGCAGGAGAAACAAAGGGTTGTTATCCTTGTTGTGTGAATCAAGGACTCAACCCTCGGTGCAAACTAAATGAGCTGCCCACAGATTCTGGCAGCCACAATGAGCATTTGGTGCAAGAGCCCAGACCTGCCCCTGTCCCAGAGGGAGGGGATCATCCACGAGGGGCTTGGACCACTGACCTATCAGCTCTTAACTCCCAAACTTTGAGTAACTCTATTATCAGTGCCAGTGAGTGTAATTTAAACCATAAGAAAAACCACACTGGGCTAGACCAAAGGTCCACCTAGCTCTGTATTTTGTCTTCTGACAGTAGCCAATACCAGGTGCTCTAAAAGCATCTCAACAAGGCACCACTAGGCGTTGAACCCAGCATCTCCTGTTTACAAAACAGGTACTTTAACCAGCTAAGCCATGGTGCCTGCCTGTGACTAAAGTAAAGTGTCTGCTCACACCTGACTCCCTGCCATCCCCCCCTGGGCCCCACGAAGCAGAGCAGCAGGTGTGTGTGTGTGTGTGTGTGTGTGTGTGTGTGTGTGTGTGTGTGTGTGTGTGTGAGAGAGAGAGAGAGAGAGAGAGAGAGAGAGAGAGAGAGAGAGAGAGAGAGAGTGTCTCTGGCCAGGTCTGCACTACACAGTTATTTGAGCCCAATTATATTGCTCAGGTGTGTGAAAAACACACAACGCTCCCCCTGTTTTGCTGACAAAATAAAACCACTTCGATGAGAGGTCTAGAGCTTTTTCCAGCAAACTTGAAGTGACAGAGTGTCAGTGTAGATGCTGCTGTTCATTATATCACCATAACTGGCCTGTGCCAGTATCCCACAATGCCCTCTGTGAACTCGCCTGCCCTGCATTCCTGCTACAGAGCCATGGGCCCCTCCCCTTTCATCGCTCCAGGAAGTTCTGACACCTGAGCCTGCTGCTCTGCTCCGGCAGCCAGGAGCAAATCACTGCCGTGGATGCTGCTCTCTCCCGCCCTGCGAACACAGAGCAGGTGGTGGGAACTTCCATACATTGGGGAGGCACCGGCATCCGAACTGTGACACCCCCAGGACACCCCTTCCCTCGAGGAGGCTCTTACCTTCTAAACAGGGACGGCGGGTCTCTAGTAAAATCATTAAAGGGAAGGAGAAAACTCGAAAGAGGTTCCTCCTGGCGCTCACGTCCGTGAACCCGAATACTCTCTCAGTCCTCAAAGAGAGACCTGGAGAAGGAGACTTGCTGAAGCAAAGCCACAGGGTCTCTGAGGTTTCCCTGGCCCCTCGCCCCTGTCCTGCCTGGCTGATGTCAGCATCTCTCTGTGAGGTCACCACCTCCCCACCACCTTTGACCAATAGTCTGAGGTCCTGCAAAAGGCCTTTGTGATGTCACTGCCTGTCACGGACTCACAGATCGTGCCCACTCTTGGCCCCGTGCGGTCTGTGGGGGGTGCCCCTTTCAGTGCGACAGCCCTTCACGGGGGTCCACTCTCTCTCGGGGTCAGGCCCCCCACCTCCTGGAGCCGCACCTCTCTGAGCCTTAGCACGTCTGTCTCTCGCCGTGGGCCCCCTCAGGGAGTCCACGCGCTCTGGACCCCCTGGGCCTCCTCACCCCCGAAGGGGATGATGCCCCCTGTTCGCTAAACCGGAGTGACTCTCAGCCAGCATAAAACAGGAGGGTTTATTGAGAGTTGAACACAGCACAGGAAACTCTCAGGGCCTCAGGCCTGGCCTCTCACAATAACAGCACATCCCAGTCCCCTTGCAGCCAGGTGGGCTCTGCCGGCTTCCCCTCGCCAGCCCCGAGCCCCGCTGCTTCCCAGCTGGGCCTCTGATATCCCCAGCCCCAGGGCCGGCTCCAGACCCCAGCACGCCAAGCACGCGCGTGGGGCGGCCCTATCCCGGGGCGGCAGGCTGGGCCGGCGGATCTGCCGCAGTCATGCCTGCGGGAGGTCCACCGGAGCCCCGGGACGACCGGACCTGCTGCAGGCATGACTGCGGAGGGGGCGCTCGTCCTGCGGCTCCAGTGGACCTCCCGCAGCTGCGGACAGTTCGCTGGTCCCGTGGCTCGGCTGGACCTCCCGCAGGCATGCCTGCGGAAACTCAAGCGGAGCCGCCGGACCTGCGAACCGTCCGCAGCTGCGGGAGGTCCAGCCGAGCCGCGCGACCAGCGGACCCTCCGCAGTCATGCCTGCAGGAGGTCCGCTGCTCCCGGGTCTCCGGGGCACCTCCCGCGCATGACTGCTTGGGGTGGCCAAATAGGTAGAGCCGCCCCTGCCCGGCCCCAAGCTCCACCTATGTGCATTGTCTTTTCTCCAGGTAAACAGGGTTGCCTGGGCCTCCTCTCCTCTCCGGGTCCTCTCTCTGCAGCCCATTTTATTCCCACTGGCCAGAACCGGCTGTGACTCCTGAGCTGGGTCTCCGGATGACCAGGTCACCAGTCGCTGGGGTCTCCATCCTCCGGCCATCAGCCGGGGTCCCAAGTCCCTCTCCGATCCTCTGTAACAACAAACTCCCTCTCCCTTCACCTCGTTAAACCAGTAACACCTGGGGACACTGAGTCCCACTCCCTGTGCATGTGAACTACTGGAAAACACAGAAAACCCCAAGAAAATCCTCCACTTCGTCACAGAGCCCAGCACCTCTCCTCCTCTGGGCACCTAGAGTAGAGGCAGCTGGTGCTGACGGCTCCAAGGGAAGGCTTAAAAGCCACAGAGCAGCCGAGGGCAGGGCAAGAGGAGGGCAGGCCCATGCCTATGTGTGGCCTTCAGACAGGCACAAAAACACCCAGCCAGGCTGCTCCCTGCCGTGCCAAATACCAGGGGCGGCTCTAGCAATTTCGCCGCCCCAAGCACGGCAGCACGCCGCAGGGTGCGCTCTGGCGGTCGCCGGTCCCGCGGCTCCGGTGGACCTGCTGCAGACGTGCCTGCGGAGGTTCCGTTGGTCCCATGCCTCCGGAGGAGCATCCGCAGGGACGCCTGTGGGAGGTCCACCGGTGCCACCTGCCACCCTCCCAGCGACAGGCAGAGTGCCCCCCGTGGCATGCCGCCCCAAGCACGTGCTTGGCGTGCTGGGGTCTGGAGCCGGCCCTGCCAAACCCCCACTGAAGGCCACCCACAGACCAGCATGCAGGGCAGCTGCTGATGCTCTGTGGCCATTATCGAAGACGGTAGGAAAGCAGGGCCAGCCCCCTTGGTGGCGCCTCTTACCGTTCCCACTCCAGGTGCTCACTTTGGCAGTGGGGCAGGAGATTTTACCCCAAGAGGCTTTTCCCCAGCTGGCGAGAAGCAGAGAAACACCCAGGCTCCCAAGGTGCTATGTAGCAACCCCCGTCCAGCACAGGGACAGGCACACACTTGGAAGAGGGAAACTGCTCCACACGCTAGCCCGGGCAGCCGCCCATTTTCTTTGGCAAGTCAGGAAGGGCAAAGGTGAGACTGGAAGCACCTGGGGCTCATGCCCCAGCCTTTGTGACACCCAACCCCCAACTCCTTCCCGGGGCTCTAGCTGAAGCCAGAGCATTGGCCTGAGCGGCCAAGAAGAGGTTCCAGCCCTGAAGGGAGCAGGACTTTCAGCCCAAAGGTAAAACTGCACAAGCACAACCACGAAGGGACTCGAACCCTCAATCGCCTGATCCGAAGTCAGGCGCCTTATCCATTAGGCCACGTGGTCACACAGGAGAAGGCCCTCCAGGCACTTCTTTGGAAAAGGCAGACACTGATGCATCCAATGAAGTGGGGATTCACCCACGAAAGCTCATGCTCCAATACGTCTGTTAGTCTATAAGGTGCCACACGACTCTTTGCTGCTTTTGCAGACACTGTGTTTCTCAGGTCAGCTACTGAGGGGGACCAAGACTCTCTGGGCACAAAAAGTCAAGTTCCCAGTGAGATGTGAGACTTAATTCTCTGGAGCCAGGTGCAGGGCTTTGGCAGGGAGGCTCAGGCATGGGGGATTGAGGTGCAGCGGACGGACCGGCTGTCTAGGTGCAGAGATTTAGTCTCCCTGAGGAGGAGGAGGGGGAATCCTGCTGACAGGCAGTGGCCAGGGCCGGTGCAACCACTAGGCGAACTAGTCGGCCGCCCAGGGTGCCAAGTGGTTGGGGGCACCAAAAAGCACACTCAGGGGGGGCAGTGGAGTGGAGATGAGCTGGGGCAGGGGGCTGGGAGGTGCGGGGGGAGGGCTGCCCGCAGCAAGTAACGGGGGAGGGGGCGTGCAGGGGAACCGCTCCCTGTCCCAGCTCACTTCTGCCCCGTCTTCTCCCCTGAGCACGCCGCCCCCACTCTAATTCTCCTCCCCTCCCAGGCTTGCCGCACTAAACAGCTGATTGGCACCGCAAGCCTGGGAGGGGGAGAAGTGGAGCGGAGGTGAGCTGGGGTGGGGAGCTGCTGCAGGGGGCTGCCCGGCTCTTCCCCATGGCCCCCGCCCCTGCACTCACTGCATGGTAAGTGGAGTGACCCAGCCCCAGCCTGGTCCACTCCCCTGGCTCCCAGCCACGCCGCCGGCGAGTGCTGTGGGGCAGTTCCCCCTCCCCCAAGCTTGGGAGCCAGGGGAGCAGAGCAGGCTGGGGCCCCAGGCCTCCATGGGGGGAAGCAGAAGGGGGCTGGCCCCAGGCCATCGTGGGACATGGGGGGCTGGCTAATTCCTGCGGGAAGTGGAGTGACCCAGCCCCAGCCTGCTCTGCTCCCCTGGCTCCCAGGCTTGTGTTGGTGTTGGCTGGATTTGTGCGGGTGTTTGTGTGTGTGTGGCTGGATTCATGCATGTGTTCATGTATGTTTGCAATTGTGTGTGTGTGTGTGTGCTCTGCTGCCTTCTGCCGGCACGACAACCGTTTCTCCGTTTGTCACAGCCCCCATACCGTCGACCCCGATGGTGATTTCCCCATCTTACAATGGCTGGCTGGCCTGACCTTTCTCCCCTCTGTGGAGTGTGGCAGGGGCTGCAGCTCACCCCCTATGGGGCAGGAGTGCCAAGGTGCGGGGTGCTGGGCTCCAATGCACCTGGAGAGCAGCTCAGGTGAGGCTGGGCAGGGCCTGTGGTGTCTGTTCTGCATTGCCTGGTGCTGGGCCATTGCACAATCCCCAGCCACGCCGCACAGTGCACCCCGAGAGGGAGTGGGGGGCCAAGCAGATGATCCAACACGAGGGGATCATTCTCATGGGTAGCTGTCCAGTGGCAGTGAGTTCCACAGGCCTCGGCACATGCTGTGTGGGGCAGGAGGTCCTTGTATTTGGAGCAGTGGGAGTGAACTGTGTGCAGTTGTGTCTCTGAGCACGATTGTGAATATTGTGGTGTGGGGGGAGTGATTGTGAGTGTGGCTGGGGGTGTGATTGTTTCTCTCTTTGGGGTTGGGCTAGCATGTCCCTGTGGGTGTGTTGTGTGTGAGTGTTCTTGGGATTGTGTGAGTCCCTTTGTGTGTGTGTGTGTGTGTGTGTGTGTCACTTGCTGCAGGATACAAAATCCTGCAAAGCTGTTGCATCGCAGGCGTATATGAACAAAGTTCTTCAGTCAGTTTGATTGGCAGCAAAGGTTCTTTATTTCTCTCCAGCATACATCTTTATACTCTTGAAGCAGGCAAGCAAGCAGTTGCTAATTGGTTAACAAAATTTACACAGCCGCAGCTGTAACCCCATAGGGTAATTATCATCCTAACACCTGTTTGACTTATCATCCTATTTACTGCCTACCAGCAGATAAAAACTAGCCTCGACCTTGAAGTCTAAACACTTCAGCTCTCACATACTTATCTGCCAAGTTCCCACATCTCCCGCCTTTTCTCAAAATAAAAAAAAATTAAAAAAAGAAAAAAGGCATAAGCAAAACATTCCCAACTCATAACATCATAACACTACAATCTATCACAAACCAAAATTAAAACTTTAT
Source organism: Mauremys reevesii (assembly GCF_016161935.1). NCBI lineage: Eukaryota > Metazoa > Chordata > Testudines > Geoemydidae > Mauremys > Mauremys reevesii. Next base: position 12,766,514 of record NC_052639.1, read on the forward strand.
AAAGCCAACCTATATAACCATGCAATTCTTAACATAACCCCAACAACACCAAACAAAAACAAAGCACAACAAATAAATGGTGTAAATTCTACAGGATTCCCCCCTTCTCTATAGCACACCAACTTGTGGCAAACTTCTATTACCAAATCATCCCTCAGATGTCAGGCGATCAAACTGACACTGAGGGAGGGGGGGGTCCTAGAAAAAACACAACATAAACCACATAAAACGCAAAAGACAATTCTGGCCAGAAAAACAAACAAATAAACACCACCAAACAAAACATAAGACACAGAACATAAATTTAACTCCATAAATAAATGCATGGTACATAAAATGCTATACAGCTAACACCAATTTTCTTAATATCTAAAAAACAAAACAAAACTACCCCTACTGGGCAAGCAATCATCACATACAATATACAGATACCCTTAATACCATCAGGCAAAAAAAGAAAAATTACATCATCAATTAAATCATTTACAGTAATACAATTGCATCCTAACTTACTTCTGAATTCAAAGCTATTCACAGCTTAAGGGTTCTTACTATTAGCTTCTACTTTTAAACACAAAAAAAATCACCACTTATATGCCCGTAGCCTAATACAATTACAATTACATAGCACAATATACATTCTTCAGCTAATGCAACAAAATTATTCATAGCCAAACAATTACAAACTAATTTCTTTGCCTACATGTATTTACAAAAATTTCAAAACACCAAAAACTTTTCTCTCAGCATTTTTACAAAATTCAGCTATTATTCCCTTTAGCAACCACAGAGTTAACTTTTTACTCTGCCTAACATTACTCGCTTGTAGTTAATTACCTTTTCTATCAACTACACCCTCAAAGTTATCAACCAGTTTTCCAAGCTTGTTGTCTGTTGCCCGCCGCCTGGGCCCGATCCTTTTTTCCTCTTCAAGTTCTCTATCTATTGCGTGCCTGCCTGGGCCCGATCCAAAGCACTTTACATAAAGGTATTTTGGGTCACATAAATTCAAAGCCATTCTCCCAAATTACCTAAATTTATGCCTAAATAACACCATAAACTCCCCCCCCCCTTTGAGAATACTCAACAAACCTTTTGGCTGAGTTTTCTCAAACTTTAAAAACAAAAAACAATTAGGCTCTAAAAAACAGGGGTAGTAATGGGGGGGTAATACCATTTACAATCCAATTAGGGAGGGCAATACATGCTAAAAAAAAATTCCACAACACAGGGCGCAGCCTGTAAAATAAATCCCAAAATCCAATCAATACCACATTTTTTAGCAGGAGTCCCAAATTTCTTCCTGCCAGTGTGCAATTCTTTGCTTCTTTACCAGGGTCAGTTCTCAATGTCTTTTTAGTCAGGAATTTCTAGACATTGGCAATATCAATGATGTGAGTGTTTTTTCTTCTGTTCCACCACCATCGTGGTTCAAGTTCTACGGGGGAAATTATCAGGACACCATCCTATACATTCAGGCAAAGCAAAAATTATTTCAATCAATTAAATCAATCAGGGAGGATCAAACAAACGGGATCCTGGCACAGCTAACAAGCAGTTGTTCTCCAGGGGCTCAGGGTGTGTACATCTTGTTGCTTTCTCAGTCATTCCATCCACCATTGCAGCAGTCATCTCTAATACTGACACTGTTGCAGTTTCTTCAGTCCTACTGTTTGCAGCCTCAAATCCTGAATGAGCAGTGGTAATATCTTGGACTAGTTCAGGAAATAGTTTTCCAGGCACTGCTTCTAAAGGCTTTAAAGTTTCAGCTGAGGTTTCCATAGATGTTACAGTTTCTGCAATGATTTGTTCTTCAATTGCTGCAGCTGTAACAGGCACAAATGTTTTTGAGCCCCAGAGCTTTCAGTACTAAAATGGGTGAGCCAGTATCTGCCAGCTGCACAGCTAAATTCTCTTGCTCCTCTTCGTCTCCCTTTCTACACACAGGCAGTTCTTGAGGACACATGGCGCTCTGTAGAGGGGCCCCATTTACAACTGCCCCTGGGCATTCTGATACTAGGTTAGATGGCGCATCTCCTACATCATTCTGCATGGGGGCCTCAGCTGCAACCGCTTCAGTGGGCTCTGATTCCAAGGTAAACACAGTATCTTCTACCTCTGTCGTCACAGGTGCCTCAGTTACCCCACTCTGCATTGTATCCCCCATAAGAGCTTCCTGAGTGATCTGCCGCCCATCGGATCCCTGAAGCCGAGCAGTTTGGGTGGGCTTGCGCAAAGTGATGTCCATAGCAAAGGCAGTTTGGGGAGGGCTAGTGAATCCAAACCCTCGAGACCCGCGGTCAATCGGGGTCGATCGGGGCACACATCCCTTGAAAGGTATTAACTGAGCAAGACGTGTACCAGCAGTTATAGTCACAGGGGGACAAAGGGCACGTACCATTATCCCAATATTCCCCGTATAATCGGCATCAATAAGGCCAGGCAAAACAAAAATACCTTGTTTTGATGTTGACGAGCGGCCGATCAAAAGGGCACTCAGTCCAAATCCTAATGGACCATCGGTGTTGGAAGGAAGAACTTGAACCTCGTCAGTCTGTAAAACTACATCTGTCGCTGTGGCCAAATCCACTCCGGCACTGCCACGGGTTGCTCCGGTGAGGTGTTCCAGGCAGCCGGGTTGCTGGTTGGAGGCACTTGTGTCGTCGCGCTCCTCCGAGGGGCGCTCCGTGATCCGTTTCCCGGCAGTGGTGTTCCATCCTTCTTGTAACGCGCCCAACAGTCGGCGGCGCGATGTCCAAACTTATCACATCGTGTGCAAGCGCCAGTTGCAGCTTCAGGTAACACATCAGAGGCCCGCTGCTCATTTTGCATAGGGCAGTCCCGCCGGAAATGCCCGGGTTTTCCGCAACCAAAACAGGGGCCGGCTGGCCGGGTAGGTTTTCTAGCCCCCCGCTGTCGCCCGAGCAGGGGTTGTAATGCCACGGCCAGTGCAGAGGCCTGTGCCTTAGCATGAATTGCTGCCTTATCCGTCTCCTCAAGCATAGCGGCCCTACCACATGCCTCAATCATTTCCATCAGGTCGCAGTCTTGGGCAAGGTGGCTAATATACGGCGGCAAGTGGGATTTGCATTCTGGGTTGCAAGATCAAGTCCAACTGCAGTTCTGGCCTCTGGCGTCAGATTAGGAGATCTATCAATAGCCTCTCGAAGGCGATCCAAAAAGGTGGAATACGGTTCCGATGGGCCTTGCATAATTTTAGCGTAGGGAGGGCTCGGCTTTCCCATCTGGGGCACCGCTTTAAAGGCAGCCAAAGCCAGTTCCTGCGATTGCTGCAGGATCCGGGGATCGAGGCGGGCTTGCAAATGCGGGTCAACAAAGCGACCGGCTCCCAAAAACGTATCAGCAGTGGCCACGCGAGGATCATCATCCGGTAAATCCAAATTGCGGACAAGAGCCAAGTCAACTCTCTTAGCCCAATCATCTTTCCACAACAATTTCTGTGTAGGTGTAAGAAGCATGTCAGCTAGCTTAATCGCATCATACGGACACATTGCTTGGCCAGCAAATACCTGTTCAATGATAGACTGTACATACGGATTATCTAGTCCATAAGCCATGATCGATTTCTGTGCCTCACGGATCAACTTCCAGTCCAAAGGGGCCCACCGTCTATGATTAGGGTGTTGAGGGTCTGGCGTAATCACCGGAAAGGCCTCAGGTGTTAGACCTTCAAGGATGGCTTCTCTTAAAACCCCATGCCAGCGCTGTACCGGATCCGGAGGGTCCCCAGTTGGAGGGTCCCCGGGGCCAGGCGGGGCGGGGGGGCGAGTCGAATGAAAGCACTTGTGAAGATGCGATCGCGATGATCCAGGTGGAAGACCTTCCAATTGGTCCAACTTGTCACATATATGCTGCAGCTGTCGACCCTGGCGCTCCATCTCCTTATAGAAGGCATCAGACTGAGTAAACGTAGTCAAATCGGGATATGGCTTTGGCACATGTTCCACCCGAGCCCCCTTCGTTCCCCCGCAATCGTGGCACCCCCAGGTCCCGTGGACACGGCATGGCTTTGGAGGGGGCGCATACGGCAAGGCTGTCTCCATAGGCTCGGGTGTATCGGGGGGTAACAGGACCGTAGCAGGATCAATCATGTCGGGGCCGATAGCCACATTGGAGGGTAGCGGGGCCGTAGCAGGGGCAACATCATCCATAGGGTAGGGGTTGGAAGCCAAAGGTATCACCGTGTCCTCACCACCGAAAAACTCTCTGGCTCCAACCGGCAACACAGAAGGCATTCCGGGCGTTGGGCGGCAAAGCTCAGAAAGGGCCACCTGCACTCCTGCCTCGGCCACGAGAGTTTCTACTATCTCCTTCGCCTTATTCCATACTGGACTCAGGGAGAAGGCCTCCTTATCGCCCTGAGCCACCGACTTCCAAAGCTCGGAGCCTAGCCGCTCCCAAACAGTTTTATCAAAAATTGTACTTGGTTGAACAGAAAGTCCCCTTCTCCGTCCCCACCGCAGCAGACGGGATAACGTATTAGAGGGGAGCTTCTCTCCCTGCCGCTCCGCGATGCGCATCAAACATTCATGCACCGTCCTTTCTTCCGCTGATGCAGTGGTTCCCATATTAGCTGCTCACCTCTGGGCTGGGGTGTGCCTCTCTTTTCAGATGCCCTGCGGCTTGCCACTCGACACTGAGCTCAGGTGCGCCCCTCTTTTCGGACGCCCTGCGGCTCCTAGCCGCTCGACACTGAACTCAGGTGCGCCCTTCTCTTCGGACGCCCTGCAGCCGCCGCTCGACACTGAGCTCAGGTGCGCCCCTCTTTTCGGACGCCCTGCGGCTCCTAGCCGCTCGACACTGAGACTCAGGTGCGCCTCTCTTTTTCTCCTTTCAGTTCAGGCCACCAACACTGTCCTCATTCAATCACGTCGGGGTCACCATTTGTTGCATCGCAGGCGTATATGAACAAAGTTCTTCAGTCAGTTTGATTGGCAGCAAAGGTTCTTTATTTCTCTCCAGCATACATCTTTATACTCTTGAAGCAGGCAAGCAAGCAGTTGCTAATTGGTTAACAAAATTTACACAGCCGCAGCTGTAACCCCATAGGGTAATTATCATCCTAACACCTGTTTGACTTATCATCCTATTTACTGCCTACCAGCAGATAAAAACTAGCCTCGACCTTGAAGTCTAAACACTTCAGCTCTCACATACTTATCTGCCAAGTTCCCACACAAAGCCACCACACACACAGAGTGGGGCTCAGCCCCACCAGCAGGAGGCAGCAGGGACACACACGTCTCTCCTGGGCCAGCGTGGACAATTTCCCATCAGGACCCGGCACAGTGCTGGTGCCCCCACACAGGTGGGCAGTGACCGAGGGGGCGGGGCGGGGCCAGGGCTTTGGGTGTATGGGGCGGGGTAAGGCTTTGGGGAAGGGGCGGAGCAGGGCTTTAGGGGCAGGCACAACGGCGGGGCGGGGCTTTGGGGCGGGCACAGCGGGGCAGGGGCGGGGCTTTGGGGCAGGCACAGCGAGGGGCGGGGCTTTGGGGCGGGCACAGCGGGGCTGGGGGCTGGGAAGGACTCATTCCGGCCGGGGCGGGTCTGTCCGGGTGTCGCTGTCCCTGCAGCGGGTGTTTGGGCCGGGCTCCCGGGGCAGGGGCGGGGCGGGGCAGCGGGAGTCGGGGTGACTCGCGGCGGTGCCTGGGCCCGGCGGACCCACCGGACCCGCTCACACCCAGCCGGGGTTACAAGGGCGCGGGAAGATCCTGCGGGCGGACACGTGGATCCAGCCCCGGGCAGAGCCGGACCCGGCCCGCCCCACCAGCCGCTTTGTGCGGGGAAGGCGGCGGCGCAGCACGTTCCTGCGCGGGCAGCGTCACACCCTGCACCGGGGCGGGGCTCTCTGGGGGCGGGGCGGGGATGAGGAGTTGCGCTGGCGGGAGGTGTCAGGTTGACCCAGGGACCCGCCCTCACCTGGGCTGGAGAGGACGGGGCGCCCGGGGCAGGCTGGGAGTTGAAGTTCCTGGCTCGTCTCACAGCGGAGGTGACGGCAGGTTGCTCAGGCAACGCGCCCCCTCCCGGTGCACTCTGGGAAGCGTAGTTCTCGCTCTCTCTTACGCGACCTTCTATTGGAGGAGGGCCGTAACTCGTCACTTCGCGCGCCCCTCCCGCTCCCTGATTGGCGGAGAGGCGCGGGACAGAGACTCGGCGCGTGGTGGGGCGCCGGTTCCCTCGGCCCCAGGCTTCGCTGCCCCCGCTTCCCCGGGCGCGCGCTGCGATCGTTGGGATTCGAATCCCGCTCGCGGCCAGGGGCGGTCCCGGAGCGGGGGAGGGGGCTGGGCTGCTGCGCTCTGTCCTCTCCTTATGCCGCCCAGGTGGTGGGGAAGGTGACCTGGAGGCAGGGAGCCCCGATGTCGCTCCTTGCTCCCCCCTCACAGCCCCCTAGGGGGGCACAGCCCAACATTGGGGGGAGCAGTAGCTACATATGCGAGTTGCACTTTAATGATACAGAGATTGCCCTAAAGCACTTTATATTTCACAGTGTAAATATTTGTAATAAAACTATATATAGTGAGCACTGCACGTCGTATTCTGTGTTGTAACTGAAATCAATATATTGAAAATGTAGAAAAACAAAATATAATCCCGTAATTTTAAATTGGTATTCTATTGTTTAACGGTGCGATTAAAACAGATTAATCATGATTTTTTTTAAGTTAATAGCGTAAGTTAACGGCAATTAATTGCCAGCCCTAGATTTGAATGTTTCTGTCACATGCAGGACAAGCTGGAATATCTGTGTGCAGGGAAAGAGCCTGGGGGGAATTGTGCTGTGAAATTATTTCCTGTTCTGACATGTCCCCAGTTGCCTTTTTTGCCCTAACAGGCTGCAGTGCAACATCCATGTTTTGCTCCAGCTCATTCCGTCCTCCCAGGGGCCGGGGAAGGGAAATGGCTGCGGTGGAGCCAGTTGCTGGAGGGATGATCAGGGAGTTGCTGGCGGGTTCCCTTGGCGGGGAGAAAGGGCAGTAAATACATAGGGGGTGGGAACTTCCAGGAAGGTTGGTCTGGGTGGGAGAGGGCAGGAAATTCCCAGGGTGGGGGACAGGGAGTGACTAACCTGCTGGGATTTGTTTACTGTGAGGCTCCAGCATTTCTCAAGTGTGGCCACCAGGGGCTTTTATTGTGGCCACAGGCTCCTGGGCTGTAATTGAGGGGGAGTCAGGGGCAGCAAAGCAGCGGCTCTTTCCCCCGGGCTGCCTGCAGGGGCTGGTCCCTACCCCCTTCCGGAGTCATAAACACTGCAGGAGCAGGCAACCAGTGGGAGTTCCCCACCTCCCCACGTGCGGTGGGGCTCAGGCTTCAGGCTTCTGCTCTGGGATGGTGGGCGACAGGCCCAGTCAAGATACATGGAACATAGGCTGGGAAGGGAGAAGTCTGTGTAACTCATCCAGTTATTGATATACATGTGACCTCGAATATTGCCAATCTGTGTGTGTCCCCCACACACACACAGAACCCCCCCCCCCCGCCCCCAACCAACCATCTCCCAAACAGACCCTCAGTCTGGAAAGCATTCATCCCTCATATTGTTGAAAAGACTCACAGCAAACAGAAGAATCTCAGCTTTTAAAACAATCCTCCAGCAAGCAGGGCCGGCTCCAGACCCCAGCGCGCCAAGCAGGCGCGTGGGGCGGCGTTGTTGGGGCAGGGCGGTATTTGGCTCGGTGGACCTTCCGCAGTCATGCCTGCGGAGGTCCACCGGAGCCCGGGACGAGCAGACCTGCCGCAGGCAAGACTGCGGCGGGTCCCCTCTTCCCGCGGCTCCACTTGAGCTCCCACAGGCATGCCTGCGGCGGGTGCGCTGGTCCCGCGGCTCGGACGGAGCTCCCGCAGGCATGCCTGCGGATGCTCCACCAGAGCTGGGACCAGCGCACCCGCCGCAGACACTTCTGCCCTGGCCACGGGACGGGAAGAGCGGCGCGCGCACCGCCCTGCTTGGGGCGTGTAATTTCTAGAGCCGCCCCTGCCAGCAAGACAAAGAAACTCACATCTGTAGACTCAGAAAACACTCCCAAGAAATTTTAACAATATGTTGTTATGAAGAAACCAAAGTGCTAAAGAGGCCTGATTTTTCAACTACTTTAAATTTTTTTTCTCAAATCAGCATCTTTAGAGTGAAACTTTTTCTGCTTTTCTAACCAGACAATTCTCCCCAAAAGAAGAGAGACTGGTCCTGGAGACACTGCAATACCAGGTCAATGCATGGGGTGGACAGAGCAAGCTCCTATTCCATCCCCTTGTTTCAAAAATAAATTTAACATACAGTCCTCCAACAAAGGACCTATCAGATATTAAACTGATAAGAACAGATATAACTTAGATAATATTTTTTACCTCAAGGTTCCCCAGACACAGATAAGGTTTTCATCTCGAGGCCAAAAGACCAAAACATCAAGACATTTGATCACAGCCTTGAAGAGACCAAGAGACTACTCACCCCCTCTGAGCTCAAAAAGCCAAGAAGCAAATTTAAAGTTTATTAGAGCATATTTAAAAATAAACGATACAAAATGTTTGAAGAGTCAGTTATTGTGTCATTGTGGGTAGGATACAGGCTGTAGGGGATATTAGTGTTTGGGTATTGGACGGCACATACATATACACAGTCTGTCATGTCCCCAATGCGGGGTATATGGTGGGTGAGTTCAAGGTACAGCCAACAAGCAGTGAGGGTACATCACTCATACAAACAGGTTATGGATAGTCATGAGCATAAATAAATGAACCAAATGGGTAATGATGATAGGATGATCCTCACAGGGCAGAGTTCAGTGTGGTTGGTTTAAGGCTCAAAAAATAAAGTCTAACAGGGGAAGTTTACAGGTCATTTCAGCCTTATGGGTGCGTGAAATCATGCCGGCTTACTCTTTGCATTGATGGTGGGCCGTGACGTACTCTGTGTAAATATCTCTGAACCAGATCTTAGCTCCTACATTTGATCTTAGCTCCAAGGAGCCGAGAAACAATGCTAAGAGTCTCAAATGCTAGGCAGCCGCTCTTCCCCCACTGCTTTCTACTTCAGCACGAGGAGCTCCCAGACACACACCAAACACCATTCACAAAACTTTGATAACTAGGTAACTCAAAGTTATGATCACTTCCCCGAAATGACTCCACTGGAAGAATTCAAAGCAAGAGCCCTTAACACACAATTCTGTTCAAAGACAGAGAAGTCTTTCACCCTCCTTCCTCTTGCTGGTTTCCCTGTACACTCCTAATTTGCATAAACCCACCCACTGACCTGTGACTAACAATCTCTCACTTTTACTCTTACAGCAAAACAGGCCAAAGAAAGCCTATGCAAGCGCTATCCCGCAGCCCCAATGCTCTTTTCTGCTCCTTCTCAAACGTACAGTTATCAGGCACACATAAGATAGTTTTGCTCCATACCAGTCCAGTTCCTTGCTGTTTCTTGTCTAACCACTGCACACACATGGTATAACCCTACCCTGAGCTGATTCCCGACTTTTGTGCTCAATACAGGAAAATGAGAATTGAGAGAGAAGCTGTGCAGGGAAGTCTTCCTCAACTTGCACTCCACTCCCCAAGGGCCTTTCGGGGTCTTCTATGGACTTCAGGTTCCATTTGATTGCCAAGGTTTGTGGTCTTATTAATTAGCCATCTCCTAATGCAAGGATGCTGCATGTCAGACTAAAGATCGATTTTCCAAAAGAGTTGAGAAACAGAACTAAAGCTGAGCACGAGGTGTTACATTTCCATGAGCATCCAGAATCTGACTGTGCCCTGGCAAGTTCAATGCTTCCGAAAGAAACTGGAAAATAAGGAGCCCATCAGGTCCCCCTGCTAGCACCCAGATCTAGTCAATCTGCTGGGAAATAAGGAAAAGGTGATGAATAAAGAAGTCAGGAAATAACAAGGAAATGAAGAGGTTTGTCGAACGGGTTTCTGTCCAATTTACCATCTTCTCAGCTACCAATCAAAGTTAAAGACCTAAAGTCGACCTATCGGCATAAGTACAGATGGTTGGATGGAAGTTAAAAGGAGCTGCTGTGGCAAGTGTTAGGAGCCTGCAAGCAACATGCAGACCGTTTAAAAAGCACATGGCATAGAAAAACCTTAGAGTTCTGTCTATAGGCAGGTCCTTCCATAGCTTGCTGAGTCACAAGGTGTATCTGCCTTCTCTCAGTGGGTCGACTGTAGAGCTGATGGTCCGTAATGGGCCATCAAGCAGGCTAGGCAGAACTGACACCAACTTGTCTGGCTGGGGTGTTCCCTGGAAGCAGAGCACAAGTTTGAAATACGGGCAGCATAGAGCCAATATTCATAACATCAACTACAAAAATGATACACATCTAGAGATAGCATCATTATAATCAGCCAATCAGAACCTCTCCATAGACCTCTTACACAACAACCTTTCTACAATATTGGCTGCGAATATAGAACAGTGGTCGCAACAGTGATCTATACAGTTACAGATTATGTCAGTAATGTCACAGGAGGTGACACGGTTCTGAGGGCTGGAGAAAAATGCCTTCTAGTGAGCTATTGAAAGAGCTCAACCTGTTTAGCTTCTCAAAAGAAGATTGAAAGGTGACTTCATTGAAGTGTTGAAGTGCCTTAATGGAGAGAAAAGATTGGGTATTAAAGGGCTCTTGAATCGAGCAGAGAAAGGCCTAAGAAGACCCAATGGCTGGAAGGTGAAAAGAGACAAATTCATATTACAACTAAGGCACAAATATTCAACAGCGAGGATGATTCACCACAGGAACAAGTTACCAAGGAAAGTGGTGGATTCTCCATCTCCTGATGTCATTTCATGAAGACTAGATGCCTTTATGGAATGTGTTTGCCCCAAAAGTAGCTCTTGTGTCCTACAGGAGGCCTGCGATACACAGGGGGTCAGATTAGATGCTCTAATGGTCTCTTGCCATAAAGTCGACTAATTTCTGAAAATCTGAGGGTAGCATTGGGAGCAGCGTCTGATGTTTCCCTGTCTAGCTTGCTGCCTAGAACGAACGCTCCTTGAGTGGGGTGATCCACAGGAGTAGCTCAAACCTGCAAAGTGCCTAGCCAGGGTCATGACGATAACCCAGCAAGAGAGGGGTGTGGCAGTGACATCACAAAGGCCTTTTGCAGGACCTCAGCCTATTGGTCCAAGGTGGTGGGGAGGTGGTGACCTCACAGAGAGATGCTGACATCAGCCAGGCAGGACAGGGGCGAGGGGCCAGGGAAACCTCAGAGACCCCTGTGGCTTTACTGGAGCAAGTCTCCTTCTCCAGGTCTCCTTCTCCTTCTCCAGGTCTCTCTCTGAGGACTGAGAGAGTATTCGGGTTCATGGACGTGAGCGCCAGGAGGAACCTCTTTCGAGTTTTCTCCTTCCCTTTTAGTGATTTTACTAGAAAACAGCCGTCCCTGTTTAGAAGGTAAGAGCCTCCTGGAGGTTTGAAACCTGTTCAGTCTGATCCATCTGGTGAGAGTTGAATTCTAGGCATGGAAAACACGAGCTTAAAGAGGCAGAATTTTATTGCGCACCTGGGATTTTGTCCCTTAGAATCACTGGGGACATTAGGGTTTGTCCTTTTTGTTTCACATTTTCCTCCATCCCTTCCTCCCTCCTTTCTCTTCTTCTCTTGCTTATTTTGTTCTTTCTCCTGTTCCCCTCCCAACACCAGGAGGGAGGGGGGGTGTTGCGGGGGAGGGCTCTGCAGCTCCCACTGTAGGAGGTCCACCCAAAAATGTGAGGCTGAAATAGTGCTCAGGCAGTCAGGACCGGATTAGCCTTTTGTGGGTCCCGGCACCAAACATATTTGTAGGCCCCTATGTAGTCACTGTGGGCTCCGAGTGTGGGCCTGGTGGGGCAGTGCCATTGGTGCCATAGGATACCCGGTACTGAACCTCAGAGACATTTTTCATTTTGATCACACACCCCTACATGACTGTACGCCTTGCCATACACAGCTCCCTCAGCCCCCGGGTTTTCTTATTGAGCTGTACACCCATGTGGGTTTACCAGTGTCCACAGTGAGCAGAACTTTCATAGTGATCAAGGAAACTCCCCACAGATTTATCTCCTTCCTCATTCAGACCTTCTCTAGCCATGTCTCCAGTACCCCCCATGTCACCAGTCACGGCAGGTGGTCCTAGTCTCAGCTCAGAGTTCTAAAGCCAGCAGATACCTGATCAGTTCTGACAGATCCCCCCCCCCCAGCCCCCATCCTGCCATGTGAACCAGCCACCTGCAAACACCATCTCCCCAAAGTCAGGACTGAGCCCTTGGGAATCTGAAGCCACCAGCCTCTCTCCCTCTGCTCCCATCTACATGCTAGTCTGCTACCTGGTCACCACCACCTCTCCCCATACTTGTTTCCTTTCCACTTTGGAAATGCTCCCACCCAGCTGGAAGCTCCCTCTGCCAGCCTGACCTGCTCCCTCCTTCCCTGCTCCCTTGACATTCCTGTCCTACTGGTGCCCTCTGTTCCTTGAGGTGAACTCCAGTGTCTTTAGCTGCTCTAGCTTAATGGCCCCAGTAGTCACAGAGCCACCTGCAGCTTCTCTGGCTACAGCCATGGGGCCAGTTCCCAGAGGCCAGCCTTAGCCAGCTGCAGCTACTAGCCGCAGGAGGGGTGGCAATGCCAGGGCTGAGCGTGCTTGAACCTTGCAACGGCAGCACTAGGGGCTCTAAATCCTCAGCCCTGGCCCTAGGCAGCTGCAGACTCTGGAGTTAGGCACTTCCCTCCTCTAGGCCATGGCTTTAAATACCTGCGATTCCCATCACCTGCAGCAGAGGCCACCAATTCCCACGCCCCCCTCAGCCAGCACCTAGTCGTGCAGAAAGTGCAGCCTGAGTGATTTTGGAGGCTGGGGTGCCAGGAGGTTCCCATCCCTGAGCAGCAGCTCTGCAACAAGCTCACGTGCGTCCCAGTTGGGACATTAGCTGTTACTGACAAGGCTTGTCTGTGTTCTTTTTATCTCATTGTTAGGTGTGAGAAGTATGAACTGTTGAATAGGTTCCATTAGTTGGTTAATAAGATGTCTACGAAGTAAATCACTGGCTTTAAAATAAGATCCAATCTGGAGCATATGAACTATTGACCCCTGGACTCCATCTCTGAGAGGGGACTTGTTTACCATCAGGGGACAGGCTCAAACCAGTCCAAACCGGTTTTTCCCGCCAAAACCAGCCCTCAGCGTTCCATCTCCTCAGCCCTTTTCCCGCCACAGAAGTGATATAAGGACGTGCTCAGCGCCTGCGCGGGGCCGTCCCCCCCCCAGCGACGGCCCCTCCACGGTCGGGTCTTCCCAGTGCTCCCGAGCCGGAGTGACGAACCCCTGGGTCCCGCCGTGAGACTGAGGAACAGGAGGCCTGTCACCCCATTCCTGCCGTCCTGCATCCCTGGTGTCCAGCCTCCCACGGAGCCCCGGGAGTGAGAGACCCGGGGGCACTGGGGCGGGGCAGGAAAGTGACTCTGCCCCGGGGAACCCGGGAGAAGCCTCAGAGCTGCCTCAGCCCCAGTGGAGCTGCAGCAGGAGCTGCCCCCGGCACTGCTGGGATTTGGGGGGCAGAGACTGGGGCCTGGCGGGGGGGGGATCCCCTGTGGTGTGGGGGGAGATGGGGGGTGTCAGGCAGGGAGGGGAGAAGCTGGAGTTGGAGGGGAAGGTCAGTGGGACGGGGAGAGGGGTTGAACTGTCTCTGTGCAGCCAGGAAATTCCCAAGTGGGGAGAAGTGGTGGGCGGGGTAGGGGAGGGGGTTAATTGGATCCTGTCCCTGTTTGTGCCACTTGGCTCTCGCCCCCGATACAAATTCTCTCTAGTTCTGCCCCTTTTCTCGCTCAGTGTCTCACACGGGGCTATAAAATCTGGGGCGATTTCCCCCCTTTCCCCTCCAATGATCAGCTCTCCCGTCTCCCCCGATTTCCCCCGTTCTCCCCATGAGTCTCAAACGTCAGTTTAAAATCTTCTCTCGTGAGGGCATTTTCCACCCGTGTTATCTGCAGCGATTTGTCCTTGTGTAGGTGGGAAATTGTTGCCCTGCGTCATTCCCCAGCACATGGCTGCCCCTGGAGTGGGGTGGGATGGCTCAGTGGCTTAATGCTCAAATAAATTTGTTAGTCTCTAAGGTTCCACAAGTACTCCTGTTCATTTTGTGGATACAGACTAACACGGCTGCTGCTCTGAAACTATGTAACTGTACTCTCTATGCCAGGATCTAAATCATGAATGAAGATATTGAACAGAACTGGACCCAGAGCTGAGCATGGTGGGACCCCACTCCTTATGCCCTTCCGGCCTGACTGTGAACCACTGATAACTACTCTCTGGGAACAGTTTCCCAACCAGTTATGCACCCACCTTAGAGTAGTTCCATCTAGGTTGTATTTCCCTAGTTTGTTAAGGAGAAGGTCATGTGAGACTGCATTGAAAGCCTTCCTAAAGTCTAGATAAACCATATCTGCCGCTTCCCCATCCAAGGTTTGTTACCCAGTCAAAGAAAGCTATCGGGGGCTGGTTTGACACAACTTGTCCTTGATAAATCCAAGCTGGCTATTGCTTCTCTCCCTATTATCTTCTAGATGTTTTCAGATGGATTCCTGAATTGTTTGCTGCATTATCTTCCCTGGTGCAGAAGTTAAGCTGACTGGTCTGTAACTGCCTGGCTTGTCCTTATTTCCTTTTTCATGTATGGGAACTACATTTGCCCTTTTCCAGTCTGCTGGAATCTCTCCCATCTTCCATGACTTTTCAACTATAATAACCAAAGTAAAACTAGCCCATTGGGTCTGTGAGCAGGTAAATCGCCTCCCTCGCCCAGCAGCTCCCCCAGGGCAATGACCCAATGCCTCCCCCCACCACAGGGACAGAAGCTGAAAGTCCATCTGATGGCAGGTCAGGGGCTAGCGTGGAATGTGCTGGGATCTCGGCCTGGGCCCTAGTGGGGTAGGTGACCCCGTCACCCGTAACCACACCCAGCAAGGCCTGCACCGATTTTCTCCCTGTCTGTGAGTCCCAGCAGATCGACCAGGGACTCATTGGTCCATGGAGAATGAGCTTTCCCCAGCTGGGGCTGCAAACCAGTGATAAAGGGAAGCGGGTGAGGGGAGCTTGCACTAGAGATCCTGCAGGGTCGATGGTGTGGGGTGAACAGAGAAATCCAGTGTCCAGGGCTCTCAGGCCACGTGTCCATTCCACTGCAGGAGGGGATCTGGGAGCAGCCAGCGGGGACTGGGGCAGGAGTCGGGAAAGCAGCCGTCTGGGAGAAGGAGGGAATTCAGCTGTGCTGGGGAAGCTGGGCTGAGCAGAGATGCTGCTGCAGATGCTGCTAGTTCCCTGAGTACGACGCTGCAGCACTTTAACTACATGGTTAATATAGAGGTTGCAGCTCAGCTGAGTAGTGTGCTGCACTCATTTTAATGGTGTTAGTGGCTTTGCCAGGGTATAAAACCAGGGCCGCCCAGAGGATTCCGGGGGCCTGGGGTCTTCGGCGGCAGGGGCCCCCACTTCGGCGGTAATTTGGTGGCGGGGGGCCCTTCCGTTTCATGACCCGCCACCGAAGTGCCCCGGAGACCCGTGGCGGGGACTCCCTGCTGCCGAATTACCGCCGAAGACCGGGCTGCACGTCGGCGGCGGGTCCCGCTTCGGCAGTAATTCGCCAGCAGAGGGTCCTTCCACCCCAGAGCGGAAGGATTCCCCGCCGCCGAAGACCGGGAGCAGAAGAAGCTCCAAGGGCCCGGCCCCGCAAGAGTTTTCCGGGGCTCCCGGAGCGAGTGAAGGACCCTGCTCCAGGGGCCCCGAAAAACTCTCGTAGGGGCCCCTGCGGGGCCCGGGGCAAATTGCCCCTCTTGCCCCCCCCTCTCGGCGGCCCTGTATAAAACTGAGGTGCAGCTTCACCCTGGTCACACCCCTCTATCCCTGCTCCACCCCCTCCCCCTCCAGCCTGTCCATGCTCCCCCCTCCCCGAGCACTCCTTGTGCCTACAGCTGCTGGGGGGAGGCACAAGTGGCACCTGTGTGGGAGGAATTTCCCAGGGTCGGGGAGGGCTTTACCCCTTCCCTACAGCCCCTTTGGCCCACCCTGGGCAGCATGGGAGGCAGAGCACAGTGGTGGGCTGGGGCCAGATTTCAAGAATGTCTCTTGATGTCAGATCCAAATATGGGATCCTGCCTTTACATGCGTAGGGGCTGGACACCTGCAGTGCCCAAGGACTCCACATGCAGCTGTGGCTGCAGTTGGAACAAGTTCCCTGCAGTCCTGTAGTTCAAAGGGAGAAACTGAGGTACCCAAAATTAGGCCATTGTTGTAAATTGAGGCCTTTCCGCCTTGCCCGTTAACAACAGTCGGTGGGCTAAGGCTCATTGGAAGTCACTGTTTAGACTTGATCACGGCTGACGTAGTCCTGGTCATAAGCAGAAGCCTGGCAGTGAAAGGTCCTGATTCCATCCCCAGCCTCCAGAGGCAGATGGTCCCCCAGGGATGGAACAACCCTGGGAATATTTTACACTCACAGTCTTTCCCACTGGCTGGGTAATTCCACAGTCTCATTCACAGGGCTGAGAACCTCAGGGTTAAGTTGCACAAAGTGAAACTAACTGAAATGTGCCCCCTGTGCTGCACGATGTGCTGTGCTGCCCTGGGGAGATGTGGCTTTAAGCTGCTGTCCCAGCCCCTTCCCACTCTCAAGAAGGACTGGGCCAAAAGAGATCTGATGAGGTTCAACAAGCGTAAGGATTTTTATCTCTCTAGGCCGATCTGATCAGAAGATCTCGGGAGCCTTACAGTTTATCTCCGCTGAGTCCCCCTTTTAAGGCCATCTATCAGAGCTGACTTTAATGAACTCCACACACACAAAGCTATAAAATAAAACAACAACACTTTATTTGCTAAGGAGAGGAAGGAATGGAAAGGGAATGGATTAATGATTCTGGAGATTCGGAATAACACACAGGCACTTATAATACAAGATGTTCTATCTTTACAGACATCAGCGATAAAGGGGTGCAGGATCCAGAAAAGAGAAGCCAGTAGTGAACACTGACCGTGGACAACAGATGAAACAGACAGGTACATATCCCTATCTTAACTCCCACCCTAACCCGCTTTGCGTCGTCCTGAGTGCACGATTGATCTAACTAATCGGACCAGGTCCGTGTATGCAAGTTTGCTTTCCCAAAACAACAAACAAACAACCCCAACTTAATTAGTAAGTAGCTATTGCAGGCCCATAGCCAGTGGCAAGATTGTACCGCACCAGGAGAGAGAGCAGCCACCTGCACCTCTGACAGCTCAAAAGCTCAAGAGCCAGTGCCCCTGGCCCCTCCCCTCATTGGTCTCTGTAGGGAGCTGTTGCTGGGCAAGGTCAGATTCCTGCTCTTCCCACTTTCCCGCCTTTTCTAGGTACTGAGGAACAAGAACCTGACCCCCAATGGAGGTCGCCTTGTCCTTTTACCAAAACAAAATGGCCTTTTGATTTACAGAACTTATTTTAACTTTTATACAGAATAATTCGGCAAACATGTATACTGAAATTAACATTTCCCCCTCTTGTCGGTGTTACACCTGTTTTAAAAAGATGTAACTGCCGACACCTGTGGCTTTGCCAAATTATGACCCACCCGATGAATAAATTGTCACATGGTGAAAAATTTGCATTGAACCCAAATACAACCATAGTATTACAGAGGGGGTAGTGCTGATTAAAACATTCCTTATCGCAGACTGGGGATGTGTAATAACTGTTTGATTTGCTTCTTCCCTAATTACCACGGGACCAGTTAAACTAGGAATAGGAGAAGGAAGAACCAAAACAAATTGGTATACTCTTATTCCATACGGACCTACCATAGACCATTTACCAGAGTCTGCCGTTGTAACATTCATTTTAAACCTCCTATACAAGTCTAACTATTTACGGAAAATTTAACCTTGATCTTACTGCAGTAGAAAGTTTTACAATGAAAAGACTCTTCCTGCTTTACATCCATTTCCTGCATAGACGAACTATCGCAAGAAGGTGTGGATACAACAGTACATTGAGAGCCGAGAAGGAAGGACTGTGCTGGAGTACTAATTCTGAACATGGCACTAGGTCTTTCATGAACCCAAGGAGCTGATATATTTCCAGAAACCCACCCCATGGTACATGCTCAGGTACTTCAATTTAATGCAACCGCAAATCTGAGAACTGTTGGGCACCCTAAGTTTGGTACAATTCCCAAAAGAGGTTTTACTATATCCCACTTACATGACATTTCTGTTTTTCTCTGCATCCCACAGGTGCAGCCTGATAGTTAAGGCACATTTCTGAAATTACTGCTTGAAATATACCTGCCTTGTTCGATCTTTCTTTGACCCACTTGAGCACACAGCACGGTTCTTCCTTGATCATTAAAACAGAAATGGGGTCATTTTGTTCCAAAGGATCCAGGGTGGCCATGGGATCCTCTGTGGCATAATGACTCCCTGTTATACAGAACAGATGGTCACCTTCAACCAAATCAATTAACCAAACCTTAACAAATACAGTGCAACCTATATACATAGAGAATAGGATGATGGCGGTCATGTCGATCTAGGAATGGAAGAGAAAATATGATTGGCACAGTTAAATGGGTTGATTTCCTTTCCATTCCTTTACCTGGCTGCTATGGAATCACTTTAATTTGATCCCCTTCTTTGCTGGTATTTGAACCTGATATACAGAGGCACTTGCTCCGTTTGTTATGATAACTGGACCCACCCAACGAGGACTAAGGACATTTCCTTTTCTATATAATACCTAACCATTACCTTTGTACCAACCACCCATCCTACATCATTAATGTGGCCTAACCAAGCACTAATGACTTGGTTATTAGCTTTTAGTTGAGGAGCTACTCGATGTTGAAGACTGCTGATGGTGTCTAGCAACTGTGACATGTATAAGTCTATTTGCACCCTGGGAAGGTACTCATCCGGTGGAACTCCTCCCACCCACTAAAGTTCAGGGTGTGCATAATTCTCCCAGTTAGCATCTCGTGCGGTGAAAACCCTCACACAGTTCTAGTAGATCGCATGGCCGCTAGGATATATGGGAGTTTGCTATCCCAATCCCTTCCTTGCACATCTATTACTTTTCTAAGAGCAGTTTTCATGGCTCTATTAGCCTCTCAACGATAACAGACTTTGCGGGTGAGCAGCTATGTGCAACCGCTGTTTGATGTTTAAGGCCGCACACAGCGCTTTTGTGACTTCACCCACAAAGTGTGGTCCTCTGTCTGAATCTATTTCTGATGGGATACCAAATCGAGAAAAGGTTTGTTCCAGTATTTCCTCCTTTATGTTAGGCAACCACGCCACTTAGACACCCGTTCCAAAGTTTTGGACGCAGCATAGTGTCCCTGGCCATGAGCTACAGTTATTAGTTCTTTTCGTGGAGTTATTGGCATAACCAGTACAGGTAATTCACAGTTTGGTGATGTTGCTATAATCAATCCGTTTTTGTCCTTACATATCCTTGATGTTTCCCTGCTGTTAAAAGGGCTTGGAGATCATTATCCTGTTTTTGCAGGGTCAAGATGCCATGGCCTGCTGACACATCTGGAGACGGCATCTTAACTACAGCAGCTGAAATTGGGTCTTATCCCATGTATATGCTGATCCTAACCTAGCAGCTTGTTTTGCTAGCTGATTGGCCTGATTGTCAAGCGTGGCCAGAACCGACCCCCTTCGTATGGGCTTTTACTTTGAACTCTTTTCTTCCAGATGGGAAGGGCTTGAACCACCCAACTAGAAGCAGAACACAGACAGATGTTTTCCTCAGGTGCTACCCCAGACGATACTGCCAGGACCGCAATTCATTGTGCAGCTTGTGCTGACGGCGGCCTCACCGTACCCTGCACCACTTGCTGTGTCCTCCTGGATTGCAGCAAACCCTGCAACAGGATGCCCTTCGTGGTGACAAGCACTCCCATCAACTGCCCAGAGTGTTAACCCTTTTCCTTGTACTTCTTCCCAGGATGTTGCTAAGAAGAATGGAGATAGTAAGTCTAAATCAGGATCTGGCAACGGACATTCGTGCTCATCTCCTGCGGTAATCGGAGCATAGGGAAGGATTCTCGTATGGGGGGGATCTTCTCAGTACGAATATCCCGATTGACCAGACTTAGAGTCCATCCGCCAGCCGGGAGAGGATACCCTTCCTCATTAATTCTTCCAGAGATGACATATTTTACTGGAGTATGGCATGTCCTCACCACAATGAGAGCTGTGCCACTTAAATATTCCCAATGTGTTAGGGACCATACCAGGGCGAATACCTCACGTTCGCAAGCTGAAAACCTCGCCTCCACCTCACTGAGAGTTTTGGAACCATAGGCCATCGGTCTCACCTGGCCAATTTGTTTTTGCAGCAAAACAGCTCCAGTGCTTGCTGGAGTAGTTGCCAGGTGCAAGTAAAATGGCAGGCCTTGTTTAGGAGAGGCTCGCGCTGGTGCAGCCGCTAGAGCCTTTCTAAGATCATTAAAAAGGCACCTTTCACAATTGGCAAGTCAAATCCTAGTGAGGAAAAGACAAAGAAGCGTAAACTCTGGCAAGTCCAATGAAAAGTATAGGGCAGAGGCCAAAAATGAACGTGAAGAGCAACTAGCCAAGGCACAACAACTAACAGCAAAGGGTTGTTAAGTACATGGGATCAGGGCCGGCTCCAGGCACCAGCCTACCAAGCACGTGCTGGGGCGGCACCTTGGGAGGGGGCGGCACTCGGGGGTTGGTTTTATTTTTTTTGTTTGGCCAGGCGGCGCGGGGGGGAGGCGGGTCTTAGGAGGCGGGGTGCCGTGTTGGGGCTGGGACTTGGGCGGCGTGACGCTCGGGGCGGGGATGTGGGTGGGGCGCCGCTCAGGGTGGGGACTGGGTGGGGCGCCGCTTGGGGCGGGGCTTGGGTGACGCTCGGGGCGGGGCCTTGGGCGGTGTGACGCTCGGAGAGGCGGCGCTCCTTGTTTTTGCGGAGGGTACATGGGATGCAGGAAGTCTGCCAAACGGTCAGCAAAGCCACTAGGCAATCGGTGCTAAAGGAGCACTCCAGGAAGACCAGGCCACTGCGGCGAAGCTAAAAAAGTTCCTTGCTTCTGTCTTCACTGCAGAGGATGCGGAGGAAATCCAGACACGCCAGCCCTTCTTTTTAGGTGACAGATGCTAGAATCAAAGAATTATAGACCCATCAGGTTAGAAGGCACTGCAAGGTCCAGGGATGGTGTTTGGGTGAAGAAGGGGGTTTGGGGTGTAGGCTCTGGGAGGGAGTTTGGGTGCTGGGTGCAGGGTCTGGGCTGGGACGGGGGTTGGGGTTTGGGTGCAGAAGGGGGTACAAGCTCTAGGAGGGAGTTTGGGTGCTAGGTGCAGGGTCTGGGCTGGGACAGGGGGTTGGGGTTTGGGTGCAGAAGGGGGTACATGCTCTCGGTGGGTGTTGGGTTGCTTGTGGCAGGGTCTGGGCTGGGACGGGGGTGGGGGTTTGGGTGCAGAAAAGGGTACAAACGAGGGAGTTTGGGTGCAGGGTCTGGGCTGGGACAGGGGGTTGGGGTTTGGGAGCAGAAAAGGGTACAAACGAGGGAGTTTGGGTGCTGGGTGCAGGGTCTGGGCTGGGACAGGGGGTTGGGGGTTGGGTGCAGAAGGGGCACAAGCTCTAGGAGGGGTTTGGGTGCTAGGTGCAGGGTCTGGGCTGGGACTGGGGTTGGGGTTTGGGTGCAGCAGGGGGTACAAGCTCTAGGAGGGGGTTTGGGTGCTAGGTGCAGGGTCTGGGCTGGGACAGGGGTTGGGGTGCAGGAGGGGGTTGGGGTGCTAGGTGCAGGGTCTGGGCTGGGACAGGGGTTGGGGTGCAGGAGGGGTTTGGGTGCTAGGTGCAGGGTCTGGGCTGGGACAGGGGTTGGGGTTTGGGAGCAGAAAAGGGTACAAACAGGGAGTTTGGGTGCTGGGTGCAGGGTCTGGGCTGGGACAGGGGTTGGGGTTGGGTGCAGAAGGGGCACAAGCTCTAGGAGGGGTTTGGGTGCTAGGTGCAGGGTCTGGGCTGGGACAGGGGTTGGGGTGCAGGAGGGGCTTGGGGGCTGGGTGCAGAGTCTGGGATGGGACCGGGGTTTGGGGTGCAGGAGGGGGTTTGGGGGGCTGGGTGTGAGAGGGGGTGTGAGTGTTGGGTGCAGGCTCTGGGCGGGGACGGGGCGTTGGGGTGCAGGCGGGGGGGCAGGGTGTGGGTCTGGGCCAGGATGAGGAGTTTGGGGTGCAGCAGGAAGGCTGCCCTGCGGCGGGGGGGGGGGCCCAGAGGGGAGGATTCCCCCCAGGGACAAGACACTCACCCAGGCCCCACCAGGCTGCTGCTCAGGAGGTCCAACCGGGATAAGCCCTCCTCAGATTCGACTTGGAGTCACCTGGTGGGGCGGGGAGGCTGCCATGCCTCCTACTTCCACAGGCGCAGCAGCCGCCTCAGCCTGCCCCCAGCGCCGCTCCTGTAGCCTGCAGTGGCAGCGGCCAGTGAGGGAGCACAGTGTGGAGATGCAGGGGCAGGCAGAGACGCTTGGGAGGCACGTGGGGTGGCAGGCAGGGCCGGGAGGCACGTGGGGTGGCAGGCAGGGCCGGGGATGCTCTGGGGTGGCACGTGGGAGTGGCAGGTCGGGCTGGGGAGAAACCCTGCCCTGAACATTGGTGGAGCCGGGCCCTCGAGGCCCTGAATTTGCTGGAGCCCGGCACCACAGGCCCATATAACTCGCCGCCTCTGGCAAGGTTCATCTAGTCTAACACCTGCCAAGATGCAGGACTTTGTGTGTCTAACCCACCCAGCTTCTCTCTTCTGGCTGGGGTCCCTTGACTGCAGCAGCTCCCCGATCTCCTCGCTCTCCTCTTCCCTTACGTCCGTCACTTCTCTGCCCACTGGTTTGCTGCATCTCTGAGTCCTCTCTATATGCCCTGGCCCAGCAGCTAGTTGCCCAGGCTACACTCCCATTGCCATCCGTGGGGGCAGCCTGGGCTGTGAGGGCTGCAGGTTTTGGTCCCTGGTCAATGCAGGTGCTATGGCTGCTGCACAGCTACGTGGTGACTCCTGCAGCCCATCACCAAACTGGGGCCATATTCTGCAGGGTGGCCTCCCTGGCTGAGATTCTGGGAGCAGAGAACCCCTGGGTCAGAGAAGGAAAATGGCCCACACAGAACACACTGTCAATGGCTCCCACAGACGTCCCCGTGACACCCGACTGTGCAGCCCAGAAGTTCTCCTGCTCCTTCATTGTCACCGCGGGCAAGAGTCTGGCAATGGGAATGGATTATGCATCTGGGCAAGGAGGAATTGGCCATGGAGGTGGAGGAGGACTTGGCTTTGCCCTCCTTATCCTCCTCCTCATCCAAGTCGTCCTCTTCTGCTTTCTTCTCCATGACCACGTGCTCCATTCCCATGGCCAGGTCCTCCCCTCCTCCACTTCCTCCTCTCTGGCCAGATCCTCCCTCTCCTCTGTGGCCAGGTTCTCCTCCTCCTTTCCTCCTCGTCCTCTTCTCTGGTCAGGTCCTCTTCCTCCTGCTCCTTCTCCGTGGCCAGGTTCTCCTCCTTCTCATCTTCCTCTCTGGCCAGGTCCTCTTGCTCCTACTCTTCCATTGCCAGGTCCACCTCCTTCTCTTCTTCTTCCCCCTGCATCGGCACATCCTCATCCTCCTCCATTCCTGGGTCCTCCTAGTCTATAGTCAGGTCCTCTACCTCTTCTTCCGCCTCTTCTTCTTCCCCCTGCATGGCCACATCCTCGTCCTCCTCCATTGCCAGGTCCTCTCCCTTCTCCTCCTCCTGACCCAGATCCTCCTTGTCCTCCTCTGTGGCCTGGTCCTTCTCCATGGCCAGGTCTTCCTCTTTCTCCTCTGGAGCCAGGTCCTCCTCCTCTTCCTCCTGCTCTATGGCCAGGTGCTCCACTCCTGTGGCCAGGTCCTCTTCCTCCACAGGCAGGTGCTCCTCTTCCTGCTCCATGGCCAGGTCCTTCTCTTCTTCCTTTTGCTCCATGATCAGGTGTTCCTTTCTTCCTCTTCCTTTACCTTCTTCTTCCTCCTCCTCAGTGATCAAGTCCTCTTCCTCTTCTGTGCAGAGGTCCTCCTCCTCCTCCTCTTCTGCTGACAAGTTCTCTTCCTCCTCCTCTCCTCTGCTGCAGACACATTCTCCTCCTCCTCCTTTCCTCTGCTGCAGACACGTTCTCTTCCTCCTCCTCCTCCTCTTCTTCCTCTTCTGCAAACAAGTTCTCCTCCTCCTTTTCCTCTTCTGTAGTCAGATTCTCCTCTTCCTTCTCTTCAGACACATCCCCCCCTCCTCCTCCTCTTCTTCCTTTTCTGCAGACACATTCTCCTCTTCCTCTTCCTCCTCCTCCTCTTCTTCCTTTTCTGCAAACAGGTTCTCATCCTCCTCCTTGTTCTCTTCTATAGCTATTTCCTCCTCCCCCTTCTCCTCTGTGTCCAGGTCTTCCTCCTCCTCAGTGGTAATGTTCTCCTCCTCTTTCATCACTAGCTCCTCCACCTCCTCCTCTTTTTCACTAATCAGGACTTGCTCTTCCTGCTTCTCCTCCTCCTCTGTCTTTAGATCTTCCTCCTCTTCCTCTCTTTCTGTGTCAGGGTCTTCATCCTCCTCTGTCTTTTCCTCAGGGGCAAAGTCCTTCTCTGACTGGTCTGTGGGGGTCTCTGCATCAGAGAGACAAGGGCAGAGGGTGACTCTTGCTGGGGAGGGGGGAAGAGGAAGGACAGGGGTGAGAAGGGATGGGGAGAGCAGATTTAATGTTTCTCCCTCCCATGTAAGCATCGAAAGGCAGAGAGATCCCCACAGTGTCCCTCTCACACACCCCTCAGCCCCAGGACCCATTGCAGAGAGATCCCCACACTGCCCCGTCCACAGACCCCTCAGCCCCAATGACCCATTGCAGAGAGATCCCCACACTGCCCCATCCACAGACCCCTCAGCCCCAATGACCCATGGCAGAGAGATCCCCACACTGCCCATCCCACAGACCCATCAGCCCTATGCCCCCATGGCAGAGAGATCCCCACACTGCCCATCCCACAGACCCCTCAGCCCCAGTGCCCAATGGCAGAGAGATCCCCACACTGCCCCTCCCACAGACCCTCAGCCCTATGGCCCCATGGCAGAGAGATCCCCACACTGCCCCTCCCACAGACCCCTCAGTCCCAGGGCCCCATGGCAGAGAGATCCCCACACTGCCCCTCAGTCCCAGAGCCCCATGGCAGAGAGTTCCCCACACTGCCCCTCCCATAGACCCTCAGCCCTGTGGCCCCATGGCAGAGTGGGCCCTTCACTGTCCCATCCTCCCTGGGAGTTGCTCCAAATCATCAGGGACCCACTTCCCAGAAGCTCCCCCCATGCCCCATTGCAGGGGGTGGCTCTGCAACTCCCGCTGATGTCATTGAGCTCACGTGGCTCTGGCCAGACCCCTGGGCTGGGATCCCCACAATGACTGGGACAGAGCGACTGGGTGTTAATGGCCCTTGCTCCTCCCCATGCCCAGGGGTCTCTCACCTGCAGTGGAGGACCACTCAGCCTCCGTGTTGCAGAGAACCTCCAGAGAGTAGCTGCTCTCCTCTCCGGCAACAGTTAAGCAGCTGAGGCAGCGATCCCCCAGCTCCTGCCCTGGGAATGCCTCCTGCTGGCCCACACAGCTGGGATGAGGGCAGGCCTTCCAGCAGAAGCAAACCCAGAGCTGCGTTGCCTGGCTCCTGCCATGGGCTGAGTCCTGCCTGCCCAGATTGAACTTAGGCCACCTCCATCTCGGCCTGGATGTTGTCTCTCTCTGCTCAGCACCAGCCCTGGGGGCTGGTTTCCTCCCAGTGAGCAAGGCCGAGCAGGACCATCTCCTGGGGTGGCCGGGGCCTGCTTCCCATGCCATGCGGATGGAGGGGCAGCTCTCTGTCTGGGGACGCTGGCAGCTGGTCCCCTCTGGCTCCGGGGCCACCTTCCTCCTGAGATACCTTCTCAGCACGTCCATCCTGGAACTGAGCAGGGAGCAGCCGTGAGTCTGGGGCAACAAAGCCTCTCAGCAATGGGCCTGTCTTGCCTCAGGGGGGATGGAACCTGGGTCCTTAGAATCATAGAATCTCAGGGTTGGAAGGGACCTCAGGAGGTCATCCAGTCCAACCCCCTGCCCATGGCAGGACCAACACCAACTAAATCATCCCGGCCAGGGTTTTGTCAATCCGGGCCTTCAAAACCTCTAAGGAAGGAGATTCCACCACCTCCCTAGGGAACCCATCCCAGTGCTTCACCATCCTCCTAGTGAAATAGTGTTTCCTAACATCCAACCTAGACCTCCCCCACTGCAACTTGAGACCATTGCTCCTTGTTCTGTCATCTGCCACCACTGAGAACAGCTGAGCTCCATCCTCTTTGGAACCCCCCTTCAGGTAATTGAAAGCTGCTATCAAATCCCCCCTCACTTTTCTCTTCTGCAGACTAAACAATCCCAGTTCCCTCAGCCTCTCCTCATAAGTCATGTGCTCCAGCCCCCTAATCATTTTTGTTGCCCTCCGCTGGACTCTTTCCAATTTCTCCACATCCTTCTTGTAGTGTGGGGCCCAAAACTGAACACAGTACTCCACATGAGGCCTCACCAATGTCGAATAGAGGGGAATGATCACGTCCCTTGATCTGCTGGCAATGCGTCTACTTATACAGCCCAAAATGCCATTAGCCTTCTTGGCAACAAGAGCACACTGCTGACTCATATCTAGTTTCTTGTCCACTGTAATCCCCAGGTCCTTTTTTGCAGAACTGCTGCTTAGCCAGGCGGTTCCCAGCCTGTAACGGTGCATGGGATTCTTCCGTCCGAAGTGCAGGACTCTCTTGGCCCCTGCTGACTCCACCCCAGGGGGCCCCTCCTAGTGCCTGAGTCACAAGGGCTGCTGTGCCCTGGGGAAGTGTTTGGTGCCCAATAACAGACTAGGATTGTCATCCAGGCACAAGGGTACAAATCTATCACAATCTCCCAGTAACAACACAACAAGTGAGGGAGCTTATTGGGCAGAGGGAAGAAAGGCCTGGGGTTAAGGAAAGAACAGGAGCAACTAGACTAGTAACCCATCAACAATCACAGCATTGACAAGGGGCCCGACCCGCCCCAACCAGCTCCTCCCAGCCCTGCGCAGCAGAATGGGAGTTGAGTATCAGTTCT
This sequence comes from Mauremys reevesii, assembly GCF_016161935.1. Lineage (NCBI taxonomy): Eukaryota > Metazoa > Chordata > Testudines > Geoemydidae > Mauremys > Mauremys reevesii. The sequence continues at coordinate 12,793,660 of NC_052639.1, forward strand.
CTAGGGGCTGATGCTGCCCTGTGCTCCTTGGCCGGCTTGAAATTCACAAGGAAAACAAGCAAAGGGATTCTTACCGGTCTTCGGTCTGAGTGTCATGGGCACCTCCCAGGCTGTGACGCTCCCTCAGCTCCACTCCACCAACAGCCAATAACCAAATGTAAACTGACCCCTTTGTCTCCGAGCGCTAACTTCTGATTGGCTCCCTCTGCTCCACTCCACCAACAGCCAACAACCAAATATAAACTGACCCCTTTGTCTCCGAGCGCTGACTTCTGATTGGCTCTGGTAGTAGCTCCCCGCATGTTCCGTCTCCGCCCGGCATTCCAGGCATGCTGGGAAGCGGTATCCTGAGCCCTGCAGCCATTGCAGTGGCGGCTTAACGCACAGGGGGCCCATGCCCAGGGGCCTCGGGCAACTCGGGGGGCCCTGGGAAAATCTCACCATGCTCGGGCAGCATGATTTCATTGGTGATTGTCTTGCCTGGCATCAACAACGCTTCTGCTCTCACTCGTTTTCCATCTCACCACTGGGCTGGACTCTTTCCCCTCCCTCTCCACCCCCACATTTCTTTCCCCTTGGTGCCAAACACAACACAAGAGGGAAAAACAAAAGTTATCATCACAATCTGCCGTGATGGCTAGGCTCTCCTTCTCGCATCACCCACACCCCAGGGCTTACCCTGAACCCCTTTGCATGATGTTGTCACAGCTACAATTGGAAAGCACCCCACTGCTCCTGCACCCAGCATAGTCACGCTGCACAAGAGACTCTTGTCCCTTCCACTGGTATTAACCCCACAGAGCCCCAGGTCCAGCTAGGATGCACCTTATTTTTCTTTAGTACTGGGGTTCTCGTCCTCTCCTTCCTATCTCTCTTGGACTCCATCTGTGGGAGTGGACAGGGAAGTGTTACAGACACACAGACCCTCCCCCAGCTCTCTCTGCACCCTGGGCTCACACCTGGTTGTCTCCCAATCCTTGGCGCTGTCCAGCATGCCTCCCCCCGCAGAAGTCATAGAATCATAGAATATCATGGTTGGAAGGGACCTCAGGAGGTATCTAGCCCAACCCCCTGCTCAAATCAGGACCAATTCCCAACTAAAGCATCCCAGCCAGGGCTTTGTCAAGCCTGACCTTAAAAACCTCTAAGGAAGGAGATTCCACCACCTCCCTAGGGAACCCATTCCAGTGCTTCACCACTCTGTGAGTGAAAAAGTTTTTTCCTGATATCCAACCTAAACCTCCCACACTGCAACTTGAGACCATTACTCCTTGTTCTGTCATTGGGTACCACTGAGAACAGTCTAGATCCATCCTCTCTGGAACCCCTTTCAGGTAGTTGAAAGCAGCTATCAAATCCCCTGCTCATTCATCTCTTCTGCAGACTAAACAATCCCAGTTTCTCAGCCTCTCCTCATAAGTCATGTGCTCCAGCCCCCTAATCATTTTTGTTGCTCTCTGCTGGACTCTTTCCAATTTTTTCACATCCTTCTTGTACTGTGGGGCCCAAAACTGGACACAGTACTCCAGATGAGGCCTCACCAATGTCAAATAGAGGGGAATGATCACATCCTCGATCTGCTGGCTATGCCCCTATTTATACAGCCCAAAGTGCCATTAGCCTTCTTGGCAACAAGGCCACACTGTCGACTCATATCCAACTTCTCGTCCACTGTAACTCCTAGGTCCTTTTCTGCAGAACTGCTTCCTAGCCATTCGGTCTCTAGTCTGTAACAGTGAATGGGATTCTTACGTCCTAAGTGCAGGACTCTGCACTTCTCCTTGTTGAACCTCATCAGGTTTCTTTATCTAGGTCCTCTGTATCCTATCCCTACCCTCCACTGTATCTACCACTCCTCCAAGTTTAGTGTCATCAGCAAACTTGCTGAGAGTGCAGTCCATGCCATCCTCCAGATCGTTAATGAAGATATTGAACAAAACCGGCCCCAGCACCGACTCTTGGGGCACTCCACTTGAAACGGGCTGCCAACTAGACATGGAGCCATTGATCACTACCTGTTGAGCCTGACGATCTAGCCAGATTTCTATCCACCTTATAGTCCAATCATCCAGCCCACAGTTCTTTAACTTGCTGGCAAGAATACTGTGGGAGACCATATCAAAAGTTTTGCTAGAGTCAAGGAATAACACATCCACTGCTTTCCCTCACCCACAGACCCAGTTATCTCCTCATAGAAGGCAATTAGGTTAGTCAGGCATGACTTGCCCTTGGTGAATCCATGCTGGCTGTTCCTGATCACTTTCCTCGCCTCTAAGTGCTTCAGAATTGATTCCTTGAGGACCTGCTCCATGATTTTTCCAGGGACTGAGGTGAGGCTGACTGGCCTGTAGTTCCCTGGATCCTCCTCCTTCCCTTTTAAAGATGGGCACTATAGTAGCCTTTTTCCAGTCATCCAGGACCTCCCCCATTCACCATGAGTTTTCAAAGATAATGGCCAATGGCTCTGCAATCACATCCAGCAACTCCTTTAGCACCCTTGGATGCAGCGCATCCAGCCCATGGACTTGTGCTCTTCCAATTTTTCTAAAAGTCCTGAACCACTTCTTTCTCCACAGAGGGCTGGTCACCTTCTCTCCATACTGTGCTGCCCAGTGCAGCAGTCTGGGAGTTGACCTTGTTTGTGGAGACAGAGGCAAAAATCATTCAGTACATTAGCTTTTTCCACATCCTCTGTCACTAGGTTGCCTCCTCATTCAGGAAGGAGCCCACACTTTCCTTGACTTTCTTCTTGTTGCTAACATACCTGAAGAAATCCTTCTTGTTACTCTTAACATCCCTTGCTAGTTGCAACTCCAAGTGTGATTTGGACTTCCTGATTTCACTCCTACATGCCTGAGCAATATTTTTATAGTCCTCCCTGGTCAATTGTCCAATCTTCCACTTTTTTTAAGCTTCTTTTTTGTGTTTAAGATCAGCAAGGATTTCACTGTTAAGCCAAGCTGGTTGCCTGCCATATTTACTATTCTTTCTACAGATCAGGATGGTTTTTTCCTGCAATCTCAATAAGGATTCTTTAAAATACAGCCAGCTCTCCTGGACTCCTCTCCCCTCATGTTATTCTCCCAGGATCCTGCCCATCAGCTTCCTGAGGGAGTCAAAGTCTGCTTTTCTGAAGTCCAGGTCTGTATTCTGCTGCTCTCCTTTTTCCTTGTGTCAGGATCCTGAACTCGACCATGTCATGGTCACTGCATCCCAGGTTCCCATCCACTTTTGCTTCCCTACTAACTCTTCTCTGTTTATGAGCAGCAGGTCAAGAACAGCTTTGCCCTAGTTGGTTCCTCCAGCACTTGCACCAGGAACTTGTCCCCTACACTTTCCAGAAACTTCCTGGATTGTCTGTGCACTGCTGTATTGCTCTCCCAGCAGATATCAGGTGATTAAAGTCTACCATGAGAACAAGGGCCTGCGATCTAGTAACTTCTGCTAGTTGCCGGAAGAAAGCCTTGTCCACCTCATCCCCCTGGTCTGGTGGTCTATAGCAGACTACCACCACGACATCACCCTTGTTGCTCACACTTCTAAACTTAATCCAGAGACTCTCAGGTTTTTCTGCAGTTTCATACTGGAGCTCTGAGCAGTCATACTGCTCTCTTACATACAATGCAACTCCCCCATCTTTTCTGCCCTGCCTGTCCTTCCTGAACAGTTTATATCCATCCATGACAGTACGCCAGACATGTGAGTTATCCCACCAAGTCTCTGTTAGTCCAAGTCACCTGGTCTCATCTTAGACTCCATCTTCATATTGCTCTTCTCCTTCCCAGAACTCCGGCTCTGCTCCTCAGACCTGTCTGTTGTGTATTTGGTTGTCATGGGTTTTGTTACTATGGCAACTGAGTTAGACTATTATGATAGCTCAGCCTGTTTCAACCGGCTGAGTGAGCTCTCTGTATATCTGTAAATAAAATGGAGGTTTTGGTTAGCGGCCTGCTCTCTGGCCTCAGGTGATTGCTTCCTACACCGGCTGCCCCAAGGATATAACACTGGCGACGAGGATGGGATTCCGGTGCTGCTCCAGTAACAGAAGGAAGTAGAAGTTAAGGTAAAGAACAAACAAACAATTTAGCTGCTTTTTTGCACTGACTGTGACAGTGAAACTAAAAATCATGGCTACTCTGACCAGGCCCCTGGAGCCTTTTGATGAGATTACAGAGCAGTGGCATGTGTATACTGAGCGTTTTGAGCTTTTTGGTATTGCAAATGACATTACAGAAGGAAGAAGGTGCCAATATTCTTAACTGTTGTAGGGGCTAAAACCTACTCTCTGCTACGCAGCTTACTACACCCTGTTAAGCCTGAGACTAAATCTTACAGTGACATTGTGAAATCCTGGGGTCTCATTTCTCCCCAAAACCACTGGTAATTGCTGAAAGATATAGGTTCCACAAAAGAGACCAAAAGGAAGATGAAACAGTTGTACAATTTGTAGCCATTTTAAAAAGCTAGCAGAACACTGTGAATTTAAAGAGATGTTAAATGATGCCCTGCGTGACAGGTTAGTGTGTGGCCTCTGCAGTGAAGCTATACGGAAGCGCCTACTGACAGAGGCTCAGCTTACATTACAGAAGGCTGTTGATATTGCTGTCTCCATGGAACTGGCTACAAGGGAGGCACAATACATCGGTGTATCCCCTAGGGTGCAAAAAGTGTCACAAGAACTGACCCACAAAACGGTGCAGAGTCAAGAATGTTACCGCTGTGGTAAGCTGGGTCACCAGGCATCAGAACGCTGGTATAAGGACCTGGTGTGTCGACACTGTGGCAAAAAGGGACACATTGAGTATGCCTGTAAACAAAAGAAAGAGGCCTGTGGTCTGGCCGACAAAAAGAGGAACCTTGCATACCCTAGAGCAGACCCAGGATGATCAAGGTGACACCTCCTCACAAGAGGAAGTGCCACTGCATGTTTTGTCTTTGGCAGCGGGCTCACATTAATACTGGGTAACCCCTTTATTGGAGGGCAAACCTATATGCATGGAACTAGACACCGGTGCAGCTGTCTTGCTGGTTCCTGAGACTGTGTATAAGGAAAAGCTACAGCATCTTCCGCTTAAGGCAACAAAAACTGTTCTGAAGACGTATACAGATGAAGCTGTGCCCATGTTGGGCACTATTGATGTTAAGGTGGAGCTCAATGGACAGGCGGCTAAATTGCCACTGTTTGTGGTGAGAGGTGACTACCCAGCCTTAATGGGTAGGTCTTGGCTTGGGAAGATTCAGCTGAACTGGGCAGAAGTGCACCGGATGACTAAAGAAGAAACCAGTCTAACCCCTATACTAAGGAAACATGCTGCTGTTTTTGGAGATGATTTGGGAAGTATGAAGGGAATCACTGTGACATTGAACATTAAACCTGGCAGTCCACCAAAATATCTGAAAGCCCGAACTGTGCCATATGCCATCAGGCCAAAAGTTGAAGCAGACCTGGAGCGCCTGGTCACCAATGGAGTCCTAATACCAGTTACCCATAGCTCATGGGCCACTCCTATCGTTCCAATAGTGAAGAAAGATGGCTCTCTCCGGATTTGCGGTGATTTTAAAGTCACTGTCAACCCAGTGTTGTGTGCAGAGCAATACCGCTTCCCCGCATCGATGACCTCTTCGCAGGCCTGGCTGGGGGACAAAAGTTCAGTAAGATTGATCTGAGTCAAGCATATTTACAGATGCATCGCCGATGAAAAGTCCCAAGAGCTGTTGACTATTGTGACTCATAAGGGGCTTTATCGATACTGTCGCCTACCCTTCGGAATTATACTTCCAGAGCTAAATGGGTCCCGGCCACAGTCATCACTCAAACAGGACCTGTTTCCTATACAGTCTGGACTGCAGAGAATCTTACCTGGCGGCAACATGTAGATCAGCTGTTGCCAGGTCATGCCAGTCTTCAGGACCCATCTGCAGTACAGGGTCTGACTTCACCCTCCTGGTGAGACACCGAATCATGAGTCACCTGTTCCTGACTGTTCTCTCCATTACTGCCTGCAGCTGAGATCCCTTGCCCAGCACGAGCTGATACCACCTCCTCACCTATTCGTGCTGCGGACCCTGAGCCCCTAGTACTTTCGGGTGCAACAACACCAGAAGTTCGCCGTAATCCACCTAGAGACAGAAGGCCTCCTCATCGGCTGGATCTTTAGTTAGGGCGAACCCACGGTTATGGGGCAAAATAATCCCCAGGGTTTAGCCGGGAATGGAGGCAGTCTACCTTCCTTCTCTAGTTTAGTGTGTGTTTTATTTAGGGATGTTCTTATTAGGGGAGGAATATGTTGTGTATTTGGTTGTCATGGGTTTTGTTACTATGGCAACTGAGTTAGACTATTATGGATAGCTCAGCCGGTTTCAACCGGCTGAGTGAGCTCTCTGTATATCTGTAAATAAAATGGAGGTTTTGGTTAGCTGCCTGCCTCTGGCCTCAAGTGATTGCTTCCTACACCGGCTGCCCCAAGGATATAACACTGTCTGTCCTCAGCTCTGCAGGCAGAGGAAGGGGCATCGTGGGAACACACACGCCCATTCCAGACACCACATGGCATCCACAGGCTACCAAACCGTGTCACCTTTGGCCAAAAACCACACCCCACTCCAAGGGAGCAAAATGCCTTTGTGAGCCCAGCACACACACTCACACCAAGCCCAGCCAAACTGGGAGCTTGCCCCGCTTCCCTGGGCTCACGGATGGAGAAGTTTGTGGGTAGTGGCCCGAGGGCCTGGCTCAGTGTGTGAATGAGTGACTGGTATATATGAGGGGGCCGAGTGTGGGGTTGGGAGTCCAGGAGGACCCAAGGGAAGGGACTAGGGGATTAGGGGTAGAGGAGGGTAGGGTTACCAAGGTGCACTGTGGGAATGGGGATTTAGAGACCCCAGAGAGGATGGGTGGGTGGGTTGAAGGACCACGGGGCTGAAAAGGGGACCCTGGCAGGTTGGGGGGAGCAGAGAGTGGAGATGAGGGACTCACACACTGGGGATGGAGGGGGCCGTGGGGTGACAGGGACATGGGACCCAACCCTGGAGAAATGGGTTGGAGTTGATGGGGCGGGGTGGGAGGACGACACTGGGAGGCAGCACATTGACAGGGCAAAGGAAAAGGCCACAGAGAGAAGACAGGGTGGGGAGGGTGCGCTGGGGATGAGGGGAGGCTGGGGTGAACTACGGGGAGTTTGGGTAGCAGGACTGAGGGGTTCCCAGGGGGCAGGGCAGGGCTGGGGAGGGGTGGATGGGGGCTTGAAGGACCCAGGACAGGGCATGTTGGGGGTTGAGGGGATGTCAGGCCCTTTCTGGAGGGCCAAAATCTCAGTATTCTAGTAGCTTGTTTGCTGACCAGATGTATTTATTATTTGCAGGTTCTTTGTGCTGCTACTTATGGGCAGTTTCCTCCTTCCTCCCCATCAGCTAGGTAATTTGCATTCACACAGAGGCTTTCTTGGCTTGCCTCTGGATCCAATGCTATCAGCAGCTCAGAGACTGTTTTAAAAGGGACAGGTTCCACTTCCTCCAGAGTTCCGATTACTTTTCACTTTCATCTCCTGCTCCGAAACACACAGAGATCTGAAAAAGAAAGCACACCTATTCTGTCTCCTGTTGGAGCCCTAACAGGATTTTAATGAAGTACCATGTTTTGTTTGCATTTCTTTTACCCCTTCTCCAATATACACTGCACATGTCCTGGGAAATCATTTAACCTCCATTATATCAGCCATATTAATTTTACACAAGCTGTGACTGCCTCCCCATGCCCACAGAGTTTTCATGCACCCCCAAAGTGACAGTCAGATCCCCCAGAGCCACCCCAAGGCTCAGTGTGCCAATCATTGCTCCCCTTTTCCTTTTCCTGTGCGCACACAATTCTATTTGGTCTAACATCCCTTGCACTGTGATTACTCTTTTTACACAACTGTACCCCGATTACCAGGGGCGGCTCCAGACCCCAGGACGCCAAGCATGTGCTTGGGGCGGCATGCCGCGGGGGGCGCTCTGCCGGTCGCCAGGACGGCGACAGGCGGCTCCGGTGGACCTCCCACAGGCGTGCCTGCGCGGGTCCGCTGGTCCCGCTGCTCGTGGAGCTGCTGGACCAGCGACCCTCCGCAGGCATGTATGCGGGAGGTCCACCAGAGCCACGGACCGCAACCGCAGAGCTCCCCCCGCATCATGTCGCCGTGCTTGGGGCAGCTAAATGTCTAGAGCCGCCCCTGCTCCTCAAGCGGCTCAGTGGATGGGAATCTTAGAGTCACCCTGGTGCTTTAGGAGCAGAAACCCCCACAGAGCTTCCATGCACTGGCACTTTGCCATCACTGCTCAGGACTGTAACCTGTGCAGGGAGACTGGCTGGGCCATATGCCAGCTGGGCATGAGCAAAGCAGCAGGGGTGAAAGGCAAACGTGGGGAGTGAACCCAGGGCCTTATACATGTGAATCAGGCACTGTACCACTGAGCCACATCCCCAAACAGGCCTTCTTTGCTGACTGTTACACTCAGAGCCTGCCTCTTTCCAACGCATCCAGTGGCTTATAAGCTTCACGGAAACCCTTTCCCAGTCATGCTCTCGTGCAGGTTGCTGGTTCTTAGGGTCACTTTGCAGCAGGGCCAGATTCGATGTGTGGGGCGGAGAGAGTGTGCGCGCCCTGGACTCAAGGTTAGCTCAAAAAAAAAAAGGCAAGGGAAAACTGCTGGCTGGGAGCTGAATATGCAGGACAAAGGGTTGGGATTCTTCTCCGCTCAGATTTGTTATGGAGCTGGCAGTCTCCCAAATGATGGTCTGTTCCTTCCTCAAAATGCCGGCTAACCCTCTCCTTTTCAATTTAAAGCTCCATGAAAGGAAAAAATAATGAGGAAGAAAGCATAGATGCTATGGATGTACTTAAGAAAGGAGCTGGAGAGATAAAGGACCAAAGGAAGGAAAGTATCAATGTTTCTGCCTGGTTTTAAACCAGGATCTTTTGCAAGTTAGGCAAAGGTGATAACCACTAGACTACAGAAACCAGCTGCTGTCAATTTTGGGGCCCTTTTCTAAGGCTTTCTCAGTAGCTGCTACACCAGTTGATTTGCCTTTGAAGAACAGGGAAACAAAGGGCACCAAGAACTTATGTTTTTTGGATGAGCCAAGAAAAGGGAGTAGCATTGTCCCCCTCGGGTAGGCCCTGTTCAATTCCAGGTCAGAAAGCACAACTCATCTGCAAGAATATCCAAAAAATAATGTGTATCACTTCACTTCATAAGTACAGTTGTGTGGCAATTAAATGATGACTCTAAAGTTTCATAAAGCAAAGAACATTAAACAAAATAGTGTGGGAAATACAGATGTATCTGAGAAAATGGCTTGGAATGAAGGAAGACAAAATTGATGGGTCAAGAGAACAGGCCCTGTTTCCCCTGGTTTGGAGCTTCTCTCACAACTACTGGAATAGCAGCTAAGCAGATGGGGTTCTATTGTTGCACAGGAGATTGAAGTGAGGCCATTTTCTCCAGATGGTCATGTCAGCAGTGGGATTTGAAACCACGTCTCTATGCAGAGACCAGAACACCCGAGAGATAGGAAAAAAGTGTCTTGAAACTAGCACTTTCGACCAGTCCACCATCCTGCTGCTACAAAGACTCTGACTTATGAACCCTAGTTTTTGTTAATAATTGATGAACTCTTTAGGGCGGTCGAGTTGGCACATCTCTTTCAAAAATGGCCATCTACGTGACCAGGGAGAGGCGGTTGGCCAATGGAGACTCCTGCGACTGTGGGGCTTGTTTCCGATCCTTAGTCCATTCACGTCTCTGGGCGGAGTTCCTCTGGGCGGCGTCCGCTGGCTCCATTGACGCCTTTGAGGAGCAGTGGGGGCTGTCCTGGGTTCTCTGCTCAGTGTCCCCGTCAGGCTCCCTTCTTATGACCCTTTGACCGCACTCCTGTCCCTGTTCTTTTATTAGTTGTCCCCCGCAATTAGTGGGTTTCTGAGGCCCTGTGGAACCTCCTTAGGATGGGGATCCGTTAGGATGGGGATCTGTTAGCATGGGCGGGCTTTGCCTGCCCTGCTTCCTGGAAACCCAATAGATACATGGTCTTTCTCTCTCACACACACCCCCACCCCTTTGTTCTCCTTGGCTATGATGCAATCAGAATGCTTCAATGGAATTATTTCTCTAACATCCCATCATACCAAATAGGAACTCCTGGAGACCTTCTACAGCACAGCTGAATTTTAGACCCACTCACCCAGACCTAAGGTTACACGTTTCCTGGAGTTCCATGAGTTCTGCATGTGTTGTAATCTCCCGCTCATGTTTTAAGTGAACAAAGATGGGTGCTGGCATTCTGAGACAGTAATGGTGAACCTCAAAATCCTGCCCTGGGGGCCAGACAGTTACAACCAGCACCCACAACCTCTACCATGATAACATCCTGTCTGGGAACAACTCACTGATCAATAGCTGGGGTGTGAAATCCTCATTTCTGTGTTGTTCTATCACTGTAGTCCCCATTTTCCTATTGCTTGTCTGTATAATCTCTGTCTGGTGCTGTGATTCCTTTCTGTCTGCTGTATAATTAATTTGTTGAGTGTAAACCAATTAAGGTGGTGGGGTATAATTGGTTAGATAATCATGTTACACTATGTTAGGATTGGTTAGTTACATTTCAGTAAAATGCTTGGTTAAAGTATAGCTAAGCAGAACTCCAGTTTTACTATATAGTCTGCAGTCAATCAGGAAGTAAGGGGAATGGAATGGGGTAGGGAATTGGAATTATGTTTTGCTAAGGGGGAATAGGAACAGGGAAGGAGAACAGGGACACAGGCAAGGCTCTGTGGTGTCAGAGCTGGGAAGGGGACACTGAGGAAGGAAATTGGAATCATTACTCATTGGAAGTTTTCCCCAATAAACATTGAATTGTTTGCACCCTTTGAACTTCGTGTATTGCTGCTCTCTGGTCACAAGAAGGACCAAGGGAATGGGAGGGTGTTAAGGATAAACCCTCTAACAGAAGTACGTCTTTCAGGGTGTGAAAACCCCAGAACCAGTATAATTAAGCTGACCTAAGCC